>NC_057763.1:18159635-18433094 GCF_010389155.1 Erigeron canadensis
TGTAAATGCTCTTACAAAGCTTTACACTGATTACGAGGAGGACCTTTTTACACTACATCCTTTTAACTGACAATAATCTTGGCTCTGGATAAAAGTGCAAAGATGTAGAGTGTTGAATAAGGAACCTTTTGTCTTACTTTATTTAGCACACACAAAGGTTATAACATACTTTTTGTGTGCTGTCAACCATATTGTACGTCGAGTTGAGATCCCAATGCTCAATCTCGATAATTAATAGAGGTCCTTGCATAAGCATTTTCACAACTTTGCAAATACATACATTCTGCGTATATTGGTGAACTTGTGCAATTTCTCTGCAATCGCAAAAAGGAACATTTCACAATTTTAAGTGTTTCGATTGGTTAGAGAATTTCAAGTTTAGATCAATTGTATTTCATGGGTTGTTAGGATATTTACATTCTTGTATTATCTTGGTTCCGCAACAACCTTGTATTTTTATTTAAAACAATAAAAAAAATACACTTGAAAATTACATATTCTCACCATTTATATACTTGCCATTTATATTATTTAGTGCATTGACTTACACATCTGTCACCTTAATATTGACTCCAGTTAGCCTGGTACACAATCAATCTAAACTAGTCATATCCAGATTAATTGATTGTGTTGCAAGTTCACTCACCATTGACATAGAGGTGTCTTCAGCACCCATCTAGTAATAGTTGGGACTTACAAGTGGTAGAGAGAGGCAGGTTGAATTTTTCATTCTATAACCTAGGTCTGCTTAGATGGCTGCTGAAGGTGAGAATGGTTCTTGTCCAAATGAATCTAATCCTAATGCTACAACTCCTTAAATACTACCCTCCTCCTCCTCCTCCTCCTACTCCTGGAGCTAACCATGTTCATGTACATTACTCCAACACTCCGTTCCCAAATTGATGGGATGGTGAGACATTTGGTACATGGAAGGCTAAATGCTCTTGCATTTTGGTGGGATAGAGAGGTATAGTTAAAATCCTTAAGGATGGACCATATATACCCATGTCCAGTGGTGTTAGCCCTCTTCCGACCCTACTGGGAGAAGAGGCACCAGGGAAAAATCTGAGGAACTTGGTCAGATGAGGATCGCAGACTGGGTTGATCTTGATACCAGACTTGAAAACCATGATCCTTGCTGCTATTCCTGAGGAACTAATTCCCACACTTGTGCTATTTCCTAGTGCACAATCTAGTGGGATGAATTAGTTCTCCAGTTTGAAGGAGGAAATGACACCATTGTCACCAGAAGTTTGCTCTTAACAAGAAGTATGAATCCTTCTTTGCTCTTTCCCAATGAAGCTTAACTGGTACTTTACCAGATTTACTGGCCTAATTAATCACTTAGAGGCTTGGAGTGAGAAGGATAAGTATTTTTTTTTGAAAATTTTGTGATGTTTTGCCATCCAAAGGGGCACACATGGTTCTTGTCTTAAGACAGGTAAGACCTTGCACAGCCATACATCTTGCTTCCCTTTATGGAGCCTCAGATTCACTGAAGATAATGATGCGGCAAGAAATGGGCTGAGCAAGATGCCTTAAACCATGCTCAGAGTTCGTCGCTGCCAACTTTATTGGGCAACCTTGTGCTGCTTTAAGTCTACTGAAAATTCCAGTTACATTCTATGAAGGAAATGTTAAACAACTTACTGAACTCTGGCCTAACCACAAATCTAAGTACTGGTTGTGAGAAAAACTGACGATGATGATCTGGTAGCCATGATTGCTAAACCTTTAATAGTTTCAAGCATAAATCTAATCGATTTAATGGGTCCAATAATGCTTCCAGTTCAATTTCTCTGATAAGGCTACTTACCTGCTACAAATGTGGTAAGAAAGGTCATTTCATGAAGGAATGCAGATCTAGTCAGATGACAACCAAACTGGTCCTATTGTTCCAAATTTTGTTAAAACTGATGATTATAAGCCAAATACAAAACTTAAGGCCCAGATTGCTCTCATGTCACTTGAACAAAAAAAGAGAAAGAAAAGAACAAGTGCATGATGGCTCAACTGAAGGGAAAATGGAACTCTCTGATGACTCACTGATGATGAGAAGAGATTAGAGATGTGTGTTTCATGGCATTAGAAAAATCAACAACCATGGTGAAAGATGATGTTGTTTCTGGAAGATGGTTGACATCATTTTAAGAAGGTAGGAATACGATGTCGAGTAGATTCAGAACTGAAACTGGATATTGCTGAATCATTGAATGATGACTTGTTTTTGTTGAAACCCATGAGAACTGACTGTGAAAGATACTTGGAAACAGTTTTGGGTTGAATTTACAACATGAAAGGTCAAATAAATGATTTGCAAAGTGTCCAGTTGGCTCTTAAAGAGTCAATTTGAAAAATGAGGCATTGGAAAGAGATAACCAAAAACTAAAATTTGATCTTGAAAAGGAACACATGGTTATCAATTTTGGGTACAAAGCATCTGGTAAAATTATGACGCTTTTTCAAAAACCATTGATGCTCAAAAACTCCTGGAAATCTGTGATCTTCAGATGGCAGCTGTTTTACCCCAAATTCACCAATTGCCAGAATCTGTTAGAGTTGAAACTCCTTTGATTCCTCTGACACTGCCAAATCTGAATCCACTAAGACCAACCCTGTTGAGGTCAAAACTGGAGCCAAGAAGCTAAGCTCCAGTTAAAAAGGAATCTGGTGACAATCCTCTACCTTACAAGTCAATGATTTCCACAACTCAAAGACTAAAACCCCCGTTGTGCCCAAGTCCATAGGCCATCAGCCCTATGCGAAAGCATTTGTTAAAAATGGAAAGTCACTCCAAAGTTTGTCAAGGCAGGTACAAAGTTGTACCGCCAGAATTAAAAATTTGGAAGGAGTTGCATCTTCTTCAGTGAAAAACAAAATGTCAAAACCCCTCCGCAAAATCAAAAGACAAACAATCTGCTCAGAAAGGAGCAAACTCTGAAAAGAAAAGGAGGATAATGTTCCACTCAAACCAATTGTTTTTTACTCCTGAAGCTGGAGAGAACCCTCCAGTTTGTATCCAGTTCTACACCAGTCAAACTCACTGGCACTTCTCGAAGAAGTCCAGTGGACCCATCAGAAAAGATGGTTTCACAAAAATAACTAATTACTACTTGGGTGTGCAGGGCGATCGAAAGAAGAATATTTGGTATCTGGACAGCGCTGCTGGCCGGACTATGACCAGATGTAAGCCCCTGCTGGAAGAGTTCACTGTCTGTGATGGACCGGCAGTGACATTTGTAATGATGGAAGTGGGAAAACTGAAGGATATGGTGTTGTTGACAATGGGCAGATCCAGTTCACAAAAGTTGCATTTGTTAATGGTTTGAAATATAACCTGATAATTGTCAGTCACTTGTGAGATGGATATAGGACTTTTCGATATTGCAAGGCACTATTTAACAAGATTGGAAGGTAGTTATGATTGCACCGAAAAGGGAATGTGTACATCATGGACATGGAGCCGCTTCAAAGAGCATTGTTTCTATGTCAAGGCTGATGAGGACACCAACTGGCTGTGGCATAAACGGTATCCCACCTTAATTTCAAAATATCAACATTGTCAAGAAAGCAACTGGTGGATGGGATACCTTTGTTTTCCTTTAAAAAGGAGAGCCATGTTCCAGGTTGAAATGGGCAAAAAGAAAATAGCCAGTTTCAAGACCAGGCAGAATTTCGTATCACTGAACCTCTTCACAGCTTCATATTGATCTCTTTGGTCCAGTGAATGTTCAAACTAAAGCTGGCAAGAGATACACTTTAGTTGTGGTCGATGAATACACAGATTTTTGTTGGGTGATATTATCAATCAAAGAGTGATGCACCTGGTGAAATTATCTCTCTCATCAAAGAATTGAACTCAAGTATACCAAGAAAGTGTGTCAGTTGAGAAGTGATAATGGTACAGAATTCATTAATAAAGAATTGGAGACATTTTGCACTGACAGTGGCGTTTCTCAAAACTTCACATCAGCTCGTTCTCCAGATGAAAATGGTATGGTTGAAAGAAAGAATCGCACATTGATTGAAGCTGCCAGAAGTATGTTATCTGAATCTGGTCTTCCCACCTGTTTTTGGGCTGAAGCTGTGGCAACTGCTTGTCACACCCAAAACAGGTCAGTTTATGTCAAGAGACACAGGAAGACTGCCTATGAAGTCCTCAGGAATCGCAAACCAATATTGGATACTTTCATGTATTTGGTTGTCCAGTTTATATCTTAAACGATTCTAGTCAATTCGGAAGTTTGATGCAAAAGCTGACGAAGGTGTCTTTGTGGGGTATTCATATATAAAAAGCCTATAGAGTTTATAATTATAGACTCCAAAAGGTACATGAGACAATTTATGTCACATTCGATGAATCAAATGAAGCAATCAACAAAAGACCACCCCTTGATTTATCTTCAGTTGTCCCAGTTGATTTTGGTGTATCTGATCAAGTTCATCAATCAGTTACTGCACCAGAAGATGTTTCCAGACATCAAGTCTTGGAACCATTAAGGAAAAAAGAGCTCCAGTGACACCTCATTTTATCCTCTATCAGTTTTAACCTACCTGAAAAACTGGTAATTGGATCTGATGTACGTGCCACAACAACATCAGAACCAGTTCAAACTTCTCCAGTTCTTCAAGATATACCTTTGTTTGAAGATAATCATGTTAACTCTTCAGTTGACACTGATGATGAAGTTGAAGTAGTTTGGACTGATCCTCCTCCAGTTGCTACATCTGTTGGAGATCGTCAGGTGTCTTGCACCGATGTTGTAGTATATCAACCTAGTCAATACACTAAATGGACTGCTGCTCATCCATCGAGCAGATTATTGGCATCCAGATAGTGGGGTTCAGACTAGAAGAGCCACAAGTGATCAATGCTTGAACGTCACCTTTTATCACTGATTGAACCGAAGAAGATTGACGAGGCTTTGGCAGATCCAAGCTGGTTGAAGCTATGCAAGAAGAACTCAACCAGTTCGAAAGGAACAATGTTTGGGAACTTGTTCCTTGTCCTCCAGGTTAAAGAAAGAACCCATTGGAACGAGGTGGGTCTACCAGAACAAGATGGATGAAGATGGCAACGTTGTAAGGAACAAAGCAAGATTGGTTGCCAAGGGTTATTGTCAAGCAGAAGGTGTTGATTTCGATGAAACTTTTGCTCCAGTTGCAAGACTTGAAGCCATTAGAATTTTCTTGGCTTATGTTGCTCACTTGCAATTCAAGGTCTTCCAGATGGATGTCAAAAGTGCGTTTCTAAATGGTAAATTGGAAGAAGTGTATGTTACGCAGACTCCAGGTTTCATAGATGAAAGGCATCCTCACTGGGTATATAGACTGAACAAAGCCTTGTATGGTCTTCGTCAAGCCCCAAGAGCCTGGTATGACACTCTAACTAAACATCTTCTCAAAATGTTTTCAAAGAGGTGCAATAGATAATACCTTGTTTATCTTGAAAGAAAAAGGTAATATCTTGTTGGTACAAATCTATGTTGATGACATTATATTTGGGTCAACTGATGATGGAATGTGTAAAAGGTTTTCGAAAAGTATGTCTCAAGAATATGAGATGAGTTTAATGGGTGAATTAACATTTTTCTTAGGTTTACAAATCAAACAAACCATGGATGGTATTTTTATTAACCAAGAAAAATATGTCAGAGATTTGTTAAGAAAATACAAATATGATTCTATCCCATCAAAAACCACACCTATTTCAGCTCTATTAAATTTGGACTCTGACCCAAATGGCAAACCAGTGGACCAAAAGGAATATCGTGGAATGGTTGGTTCACTGATGTATTTAACTGCCAGTCGACCAGATATTATGTTTGCAACATGTCTATGTGCCAGATTTCAGGCTAATCCAAAAGAATCACATTTGCATGCTGTTAAACGCATTTTCAGGTACCTGAAAGGGTGCCCTAGCCTTGGTCTTTGGTATCCCAAAGGTTCAGGGTTAGATCTAATGGTTTATGCAGGTTGTAAGATTGATAGAAAATCCACAACTGGTGGATGTCACTTCCTAGGGGGAAAACTGGTAAGTTGGACCAGTAAGAAGCAGACTTCGGTCTCAATGTCTACTGCAGAGGCAGAATACATTTCTGCGGCCAGTTGCTGTGCCCAGATTCTCTGGATCAAAAACCAGTTGCTTGATTATGGTATGAAATTCACAAGAACCCCAATCTTTTGTGACAACACCAGTGCAATTGCTATATCTCACAACCCAGTGATGCACTCAAAGACAAAGCATATTGACATCAGGTATCACTTCATTCGTGATCATGTTATGAAAGGAGACATTGAAATACATTTCATCCCCACTGATAAACAGTTAGCTGATGTCTTTACAAAACCTCTTGATGAGAAAACTTTTAAACATCTCATCAGTGAACTGGGTATGTTAAATCCTCATTAAACTGGAGAGGCCCTCCAGTTGAGGATGGTCCAGGTGATCCTTGATTGGTTGGAGATTGAACGCCTTGATGTACTCAAAGACTAGTCATTGATCAAATGGATCATATTTTTAGGGGAAAAGACTCAAAATATTTTTCAAATTAAAATTTGTTATATTTTTCCTTGAAAAATGCAACTGAAAGTCATCAGTTGAAACTGGCATCTGGAAAATTTCTCCAGTTTGCTAGTTTGGTCTTGTCTTAAACTGGTGGTCAGCCAGATTTCATAACGTTATGTTTTACTTGGTGGATACTTGTGACACGTGATGTTACTCGAGTGCTTATTTTGCACTCACAAACGTCACCTGACATGTCTTACGTGTCAAGACTTTTTTGCTGAAAGTTACTGCACTTTTTATGGGAATTGATGAAGTTAGTGGGTGAGTGGGAATACTAGCCGTCGTAGCATTAAATGCTTGATGGGAGGTATTAAATGTTTTTGAATTCTCAAAATTTCTGAAAAATCAATTTTTTACAAATTATTTCAAATTTGGGGACTAAAATATCTTTTCGTATATATTTTGGTAATATTTTATTACCTATATATACCCCCACCAAATATCCTTCTCATTTACTTCACTCAAAATTCCTTTCATTTACTCTTCCAATCATTCACAATTTGAGATTCCTTTCTCTCTTTCTTCTTTAAGTCCAAAACCCTAAATCCAACATCACAAATGGCTCCTAAATCATCATCTTCTTCATCTCGTTCCCGTGATGTGAATCTACTCACTGCTGAGTATACTCCATCACAAAATGTTTCTCGTGCTACTGGTGCTCCCATTAGTTCAAAATTAATTAAATTAAATCCAAATAATCCAATGGCATCTCTTCAAGGGCACCAGGCCGCTGACTCTCTTATTGGGAAAATCCAATCCTTTCTTCGGATTTCTCCCCTCAGCGATGCCTTTTCTCTGAACCTAAGCAAGCTGTTTCACGACTACTTGTGCGAGTTCTGGTACACTGCTTCCCTTTCTGATGACTGATCATCCATCTCCTTTTCTTTAAAGGATGGGTCAGTCCCGTGTACCATCACCACTGGAACGTTGAGGGAGGCCCTTAACCTCAACTACTGGAGACAAGATGAAAGTCCAGTGGTGATTCCCTCAAATATCAATTTCCGTCAGGTCTTTCTTGACATGGGGAATAAAGAGCTTGTGGAGGGGGATGTATTGAAGACCAAGGGGTCTATTACTATGAGAGGGCTTTCACCATCCTAGAAGTACTTCATGGTCCACTTGGTGGAAAGTTTGGGGGGGAGTTCTGGTGGTTTGGACCAGATAAACTCCTTCCAGGCAGAGATGGCTTACTGCCTATGGAAGACTGAGGGTGGATTTTGCTAATATTCTGTTTAGAAGCCTGGTATTTAAGTTGAAAGGCAACAGGGGTCCTTGTGTCCCATTCTCTAGATTTCTATCCCTTTGTTGCATCCATATTCTGGGCAGAGAAGAGTACAATAATACACAATCCTTATTCTCTGTGCCAGAACTATTAAGGAATTTGGACAATCTTGTGTCCACTTCTGATGAAGTCCAGATTTCCCCTAGAATGCTTCTTGCATTCTTTAGGACTGATGCACCACCATCTGGTGAGTCAGAAAGGCAACTGGGCGGGCCCCAAAATAATGAGGGACCCACAAGTTCGTCTGCCGGTGATGTGACTATGGCAGAAGCTGGAGACCTCCCCTCAGGTATCCAGGCGGTTCCAAAAGCAAGGAGATCTACCAAAAGTAGAAGAAGATCCAGATCAGGACTTGCTACATCTGACCAGTCACAGCCTGTGACTGTGGTCTCTGAAGCCGCAGCCAGTGATATTGCAACTGAGGAAAGAGCAGTTGTAGTTGAGGCTCCAGTTACCTCTTTCCAGGGAGAAGATGCCTTGGCAACGGATCCCATAACTAATGAAACCATTGAGGTAACTTAAACTGGTCATCAGGAGTCTGAACAACCTGTTCAGCCACCCCCAACATTTATGGATCTTGGCATAAATGAGGGTGAGTTCCAGCTTGAGTCTTCGGATTCATCTGAGACTGAATCTGACCAGGAGATGGCTGATGCAACTGTACTTGATCAGCTCCCTTCTCTCCTTGGTCAACCCCAAGAACCCCAAGTTTCAGTTTCCCCAACTAACTTACAAAGCTCAAATATACCTCCAATATTCGCCTCTCGCCAACTACTTTCTTCTATGGGTGTGCCTAGAAATAGACACATCCTAACAGCACCGTCGCCGTCGTTCACACCTGAGCATTCTCAGCATGAACGACAATTTGAATCTCTTCCCTTCATTTCTTCAACCCCTCCTCTTCTATCAACTGATGCTACTGCAACTGGAGAACCAAATATTGTCATACCTCGTCCAGTTGCACCTATAGCTTTTCGGGCTGGTCCAGTGACACCTTCTCCTCAGTCACTGGAAAGCCAATTTGTGTCTTTCCAAGCCGATCTCTCGAACCTTCTCACGAGGGTTGAGGAGATTCAAAAGACACTTGACAAAAACACCAAGTCCCTCTCCAGGTACCAAAAGGATCATATGAAGAATGTCAAAGTGGTTGACCTGGGGATTAACAAGTTCTCAGCTAATGAGGACTTGGTGTTTGGCAAGCTAAATGAGTTAGTGGAATCCTCCAACCAACTGGCAACATCTTTAAGGGAGGCATTCGCACTGACTCAATCTGGAGTCACATCATCAATATCCAATCTGCTGAACACTACTGTCAGATCATCAGAGGTTGATATTAAGAATCTGGAAAGGCAGGTGCAAGAATTGTGTAACAAACCTGGCCTAGATGTGACTGAACTTGGCAGTCAGTTGGCCTCTTCAGTGGGTCTCAAGATTGAAGAAACTTTGGCTGCCAGTGAGAGAAGTTTGATTGAAAAGGTGATGTCTGAGATCACCAAGATTGCAGCGCCCCAGGTTGATCTCACTCCCATTACATCTGAGATCGATAGGTTGACGTGCAGTCTTGATACACTGGCTAGCAAAGTGTCTGATCACTCAACTGCTATATCAAATCTGACCACTGAAGTTGGTAAAGGTAAAGAGGTTGTGCAAGAAGTTGTTAAGGAAATCCCTGCAACTGGGCTTTCTCCAGATGATATCTCCATACTTAAACAAATCTTAAAGAGTCGAGAACAAACAAGTGGAAACGTAATGACTCAGTCACAAGAGATCAATCATCTGTGGAGGACAGTTCGCATGATATGTGGAGTCTTCAAAGAGTGCAAGACAATGCAATCATAGCAGCCTCTAGATCGCTTGCCCTCCAGTCATGCCGATTTTGAAGCTATAAGGCAAGGACTAGATGCTGCCAAGGGGGAAAGGTTTGTTCATGCCCCTCGCACTTTTGTTGAAACTTCAGATGTAGGGAAGGAGATGGTTGTTGCTACCAGTACTGAGGCTGGTGAGCAGGTGATTGAATCGTTTGATGATGTGGTGAAGGGGAATGTAGATAAGGGAAAGGCCATTGCTACTGATGAATCTATGGAACCTGCCACCAATGCACCCATGTTGGAAACTGGCAATGTTGATTTATTGCCTCCAGTTACTGAAAGCGAAAGTCAGAAGTTGGCAAGAGTGGGAAATCTGGTCAAGGAAAGGAAGAAACAAATGAAGGCGAATCAATTCGAATCAAGGAAAAATCTTCCAACCCCTCTTGTTGATGTAACTGATGCTCAACTCCTTGGCTTGACACTTGTGGAATACAAGAAAATCAAAGAAGACCCAAGGATAGTCAATGCACTGAAGGAGATGCTTGAAGTTGAACTGGACAAACACTATCAAGATGATGAGGCTGGACTTGATGCCAAGTGTTTGAATGTATCGGTGGAGAAGGCCAAAGAGATAAGGTCAGAAGGGATTCTCAAAAGAATTGAACAGGTAAAGAAGGTGGTCAGCAAAGTATTGACTCCACCCAAGTCCAAAGGAAGAAAACAAAAAGCTTTATCAAGGGATGCAAATCTGAGGACTTGGGTAGAACCATCTGAACCCACAACTGATGATATTCGAGCTGCTACTCAAAAACTGAGCACGAGCAAGATTAAACTGACAAATGAATCAGAGGCTCGCACATATTTGTCTGATGTACAGCGTCGAAGGCACAATAGAGGTAAGATCACTGATGTTAAAGTTTCGATCAAGCCTGGTGCTAAACATTTTGTTGTTGAGGTACAATACTTTGGTGGACCTAAGAAAACAACTGAGAACCCTGATGTCCATCAGTATGGTCATTCAGAGCATGTGGAAATGTTGAGATTGCTGGAAGGAAGGCAGAGGAAGAACAAGGTTGAAAAGGGCTGGGAATATGTATTGCAAAATCTGATCAAGTTCAAGGAAAACATTGAAGAAAGATTAGGCCTTGATCTTGAGGACAAACAGCCAATTTCATCAGTTGCAAAAAGAAGGAAAACTGGCGAAGGGCCATCTATTTAAGTTTTCCTTCTAACTATCTGCTTGTAATTTTATTTACTTTCTTGTAACTTCTTTGTAAAAGTGTGTATATACAAGTTGCCAGATTGTAACTCACAAGTTAGATATCTGATAAGATCTACAAACAATTAAAACTAAACCCAAGACATTTGATGATCTATAAAATGTCTTGGAAACTTAATAGGTTTTATCAAACTCAAGTATTTCAAACTTAAACTTGTATAGAAACAAGTTTGAAAATACTTGGCAATATTTCAGGACAATTAGGGGGAATTTGTTAGGTCCAGTTTAAGCTATAAACTGGAGCTCTACAGCGACATCTGGAGAGCATGCAGAATTGTCCGAAATATTAGAAGTCCAGTTGCATTGTACAGTTTTAGCAACTGATGACTTCCTCCACTTGAGATCTGAAGACTAGAATCTGAAGACCTTCCAGTTGAAGTCAAAGACAACAAATGGAAGACAGAGATTGGCAATGGCAGCGAAGCCCAGTTGACAATCTACCAGATCAATCAACTGGAGAATCCTCCAGTGTAAATGCTCTTACAAAGCTTTACACTGATTACGAGGAGGACCTTTTACACTACATCCTTTTAACCGGACAATAATCTTGTCTCTGGATAAAAGTGCAAAGATGTAGAGTGGTTGAATAAAGTAACCTTTTGTCTTACTTTATTTAGCACACACAAAGGATTATTTAACAATACTTTTGTGTACTGTCAACCATATTTGTACGTCGAAGTTGAGATCCCAATGCTCAATCTTCGATAATAAATAGAGGTCCTTGCACAAGCATTTTTACAACTTTGCAAATACATACATTCTGCAATATTGGAGAACTTGTGCAATATTCTCTTAATCGCAAAAAGGAACATTTCACAACTTTAAGTGTTTCGATTGTTTAGGAGAATTTCCAAGTTTAGATCAATTGTATTTCATGGGTTGTTAGGATATTTACATTCTTGTATTATCTTGGTTCCGCAACAACCTTGTATTTTATTTAAACAATTAATAAATAAAATACACTTGAAAATTACATATTGTCTCACCAATTTATATACTTGCCATTTATATTATTGCATTGCATTGACTTACACATTCTGTCACCTTAATATATTGACTCCAGTTAGCCTGGTACACAATCAATCTAAACTGGTCATATCCAGATTAATTGATTGTGTTGCAAAGTTCACTCACCATTGACATAGAGGTGTCTTCAGCTCCTATCTAGTAATAGTTGGGACTTACAGAGTATTGTATCTAATGTTCCATGGTATGCGGATTTTTCTAATTATCTTGTTGCAGGGGTACTTCCAAAGGGATGGACAAATCAACAAAGGAAAAAGTTCTTTTCCAATGTTAAGCATTATTATTGGGAAGAACCCTATTTGTTTCGTGTTTGTGCAGATGGAATGATTAGAAGATGTGTTGCGGGTGGAGAGACTCGTTTGATCTTGGATGGATGTCATCGAGGGCCAACCGGTGGTCATTATGGACCTTCCGTTACTAGTAAGAAAGTATTTGATGCAGGTTTTTATCGGCCAACGATTTTCAAGGAAGCTCAAACTTTGGTGGATACTTGTGATGCATGTCAACGTCAAGGGAACATCACAAAGAGAGATGAGATGCCTCAAAACTTCATCTAGGTTTGCGAAGTTTTTGATGTTTGGGGTGTTGATTTTATGGGACCCTTTCCGCCTTCAAATAAGTGTCTTTACATTTTAGTGGCGGTTGATTATGTGTCTAAATAGGCCGAGGCTAAGGCCTTGACAACAAATGATGCAAGGGTTGTGATAGATTTTTTGAAACAATTGTTTTGTCGTTTTGGTTGTCCTAAGGCCTTAATAAGTGATCGTGGAACTCATTTTGCGAATCACCAACTTCCTAAGGTGTTGGAAAGGTATGGTGTTCATCATCGTTTCTCTACTTCTTATCACCTGCAAACGAGTGGCCAAGTAGAAAATACAAATAGGGCTTTAAAACGAATTTTAGAGAAAACCATAGGTGATAATCCTAAAAATTGGTCAAAGAAATTAGATGATGCATTATGGGCCTTTAGGACCGCATTTAAGACTCCACTTGGGACTACACCTTATCGGTTGTTGTATGGAAAAACATGCCATTTGCCTTTAGAAATAGAGCATAAAGCTTATTGGGCTCTTAGAAATTGTAATACGGATTTAATTGAAAGTGGTGAATTAAGAATGTTACAATTGAATGAGTTAGATGAGTTAAGATTGCATGCTTATGAAAATTCAAAGCTCTATAAAGAAAGGACAAAGGTTTGGCATGATCGTAGGTTGAGAAAGAAAGATTTCAAAGTAGGTGATAAAGTTTTGTTGTTCATTTCAAATTTTAAGTTGAAACAACCTAAATTGACTTCAAGATGGATGAGACCCTATGTCATTAAACATATTTATCCTTCGGGGTATGTGAAATTGTATAAGGGGAATGGGGAAACATTTATTGTCAATGGCCATAGGTTGAAGGTTTTTAATGAAGAGTCTTGTGATGAGGGAGTTGTGGTTGATCAACTTCCATTTTATGAAATTGATAAGTAATTGGGGATGTGAGTCTAGCTAACGACTCCTTAATAAATTATGCGCTTCTCGGGAGGCAACCCGTGTGTTTTTATTTTAGTTATTTCATTTTACGTTCCTTATATTGAAAAAATCCAAAAACATTTGAAAAATCAAAAAAACCAAAAAGATTTTTGTTTTGTTAGTTTAGTTATGTATATTTTTCGTTTTTTATAGCTTTTAGTTGGTGTGCAGGTCCTGAAGTATCCAGAAGTGTTACGGTAAGTCATAACGAGCCAAGGTAAGTGCGAAAGGTAAGTTTGGTTTGTGGTGCGCCACACCAGAAGGGAGGTGCGCCGCACCTGAGGGTGAATCAGAGAATGGACCTTTCTGAGAAGAAAATGCGACGCACCATGCATGGGGTGCGCCGCACCACCTATGTTTTTGACCAATTTGATTCTGTTGACTTCCATTGACTTTCTGGATTGGGTTAGGATTCATGTGGGGTTCGAAAATCTGTTTTATGGGCTTTATCCCTTATATTTTTCTTTTCTCTTCTCTTGGAGATCGACACACACACACATCCGATAGCTTTTGTTTTCTTTACTCCTAAAAACATCCAAATCTTAAAATCAATTTCAATTTCTCTTTACTTCTTAATTATTCATCAAGATGGTTAGGGGACTATTTTCAAAGGTAAGTGTTCTTCCATTGTCCTCCATTGATCTAATCCGAAATTAAAGAGGGATTTTCAAAATTAATGAGTTTTAAACGAAATTGCTTGAATCTTTTGAATGGGTTTTGTGTTTTTCATTGATTGCACTATTATTGTACTAGTAATTTTGTTTAATTTGAAGAAAGTTGGATTAGGGTTCTTGAGAAATTTGGAAATAATTTGGGGGTTTTGATTATAGATAGGTTGGGATGGTATGTTGATGCTTCAATAAATGTGTAATCGTTTTAATTTTGATTAATTTCGTGTTAATTATTTAGATTGTGATTGGGGTTCTTGAAAGTGACATATATTTGAAATAACGAGGGAAGAATGTTTATTAGTTTATGGGAAAATCAGGAATAAATTTAAGAAGAAACGAAATTTTTTTTGAAGCAGGTGCGCCGCACCAGTATGGGGGTGCGACGCATATCGGGGATTCAGGATTTTGAAATTCAAGGAGGTGCGCCGCACTTGGGTGTCTGAAATTTTTAACTTTGTTCGTTTTTGTTTCCCGTGACTTATGTTTGTTTGCTTGTTGTTTTTGTTTGTTTTTGTAGAAAGGAAAGCAGGTTGAAGGTTAAAGCAGTAGTGATGAGTTCGTTCCCGGGACTAGGCGTGGGTATGACTTTAGTGAACCGGACCCAAATGACAACTACCGTTATAGAGACGGTGCGCTAACTTTAAGTGCTAAGAATCATCCCGCTGAACCACATGAGTGGTTGCGTTTTCCAGGAGTGACAGGGAATGAGCGTATTCATTACATGAACCAGCTTCAAGACCTAAGGTACAAACATGTTATGGAACCCAAAATAGTTAGTTGGGCGGATTTTGAGAAACTCAATATAAGAGACCCTGTGATGAAAATGATAACTTGTAAAAGTAGGAATGCTAATGGTGAAATCAGAACATATAAGATGTGGGAAAATGTTTTTAGTTGTGATATGACACCGGTTCGTGAGTGGTGTCTTGAGTTTTTGAGCACCATTCGGGTTGATACAAATTTAAAAAGGGAAGAATTTTATACAAGAAAGGTTATCCATTTTCGGGTAGGGGGGGAGGGGTTCAAAGGCATTGTACGGTGCCTGAGTTTGCATATTTGACTGGGATGGTTACGGGGGCTGAATTGAATCATTAGGAGACTTATGAGTTTTTACGTAAAGGAGTGTATGATAAGGATGTGACTGGTTTTGATAATGACAAAACAACAAAGGATTTTTGGTTTGAAATTAGTGGGAGTGGTAAGTTGGCTATGACGGTGAGCAAGGTATCGGAATTCAGGTCCCTATTTTGAAAGTTATTCACCGTATGATCACCCATTGCTTTTTGGTTAGGAATGATCATAATGAGAAGGTTTCTCCCACTGATGCTTGGTTAATGAGGTTGTTTTATGAAGGGTACCCGACTACTTTTGCTTGTGCATTGTATGTGTTAGCTAAGTATCTTGCTACACATAAGGATCATGTTCTTGTTTGCGGGAATTTCATTTGTAAGATTTTTGTGATGTTGGGATTTGATACAAATAGGAACACAAGGAGTTTGGTTAAGGTTCCATGTAGTCAGTTTGGAATAAATGATTTTTATTAGTTTTGGATTGATTTTTGAGGTGGATGGTAGAGATGTGTTTGTAGGAGATTTGCCCGAGGAGCAGAGGCCAGTAGGTAAGAGGCGTATGGAGGATGGCTCTAGTGCTCCCAGTTTGCAGCTGGTTCTTCGTCATCTTCTTTTGACTTGTCTGCTTTGCAGGGGGCTGTTTTTGGTTTGCAGGGATCCACGGATATGTTGCTTGATAATGCCCGGACGGCGAACAGTATGCTTCATAGAGTGCTAGATCACCAAGAGCACTTCCGTCCAATGTGGGAAAGGCAGTATGAGCAATATCATGAGCAGCAATATGGTCAAATGGATGAGGATGAGCGCCCAGAGATCCCTACCTATACTCCTCACGAGATAGTGCCTCCGAGTCAGGGTACTTTTGATTATCTTTTTCCTTCTCAGGGCTATCAGCAGGAGGCATACTCTTATAGGCCTCCCGAGTTTGATTCTGCTACTCAAACTACGGGATATGGGATGTACACCGGTGCTCCTCGATATAGGGGAGATTTCTTTAGTTATTCCACACCGGTGGGAGACGAGGCTAGAGGTCATATGGGTATGGGTACTCCTCATGTTGCTCCGGGTGATGATTGGTTTTCTGTTGGGCGTAATCGTGGTGGTGCTGATAGTGTTCCATTTGTTTTCCCTTCTCCGTGATTATGATGATTTGTTGGTGATGTGATGGCGGTGCCGGTTTCCGTGGGCATTAAGTCATCGTGGTTATATGTGGTTCATCTTGGTAGTTGGATTGTTGGGACATTGCGCATTTGTTTTAAGTTTGGCTTGTAATGCCTTTGTTGGCACCTTAACATTTTATTTTTTTCGTATTTAGGGTAGCTTATTTGGTTTATGTAGGGTGAACAATAAGTATGGGGGGGGGGGGGGGTGGTGGTTGGAGTTTAATTTGACTTTTGTACTAATGCTCATTATGTTTAAGTTTGTTTTGGTTGTGTTTTATGCTTTTGGAGAGGAGCAATTCATGTGCATATGCTGGCAGTAAGTTCAGCGCCCATTCATTTTTTACGGTTCTATCGAGCATACAAACGTTTACCTACATCCGGCAAGTTTTCAAGATCTTTTCTTTTCTTTATTTTTGCTTTTACCTATTTCCCGTAGATTGTCTTTAGTTCATTTGTACATTGAGGACATTGTACAACTAAAGTATGGGGGGGGGGGGGTAGGTATATAGGAAAAAGTCGGGTGAAGTTGAGACCTTTTGATGATTTTTGAGTAAATTTTTAACTTTTGATTGCTTGTCCTATAGTTTAATTACTTTGTCATTTAAGATTTAATCATACTAGTAAGTAATTGAGCTATATTCCCTTGGTAAAACTGTTTTAAATTATGAAATGTGTTTTGAATGATCAAGTAGGCAAATCCCTTCTGGATTGATTACATGACTAGCACACTCTACCACAAAACACCCAAATATGTGAGATCTTGATTCATTTATAGATTTGATAGGTGTTACGGTTTTGGTTTAGTTGCCTTGTAAATTTGTCCCTCTCGTAGGCTTTTGGATTTATCTAGAAGTAAGGGTCTCTTTTAGAGCTCTAAACTATGACGTGCAAGTTTGAGGTTAATTTATTCCACTTCCGTTTATTTCTTTCTTTGATATGAGTGTGCCGGTGATAGCGTTGAGTCTAGAACCTGTCTTATATGATCGTCCCGTAGTTTGCTAGATGATAAAGAGGTAAATTTAGGATTAAACTTTTTTTCTTTGTTTATTCACCCTTTGTTTATGTTTATCATTATTTAACCATGTTCGTATGTGTAACAACCCTCAATTTCCGACTAGGACAAGTTAGTCATAATCATCTAGGTATCTATCCCTAGAGGTTTATTAAGAGAATTCCCTCCTAGACATTTAAGGCATAGTGATAATTGCCCTCTAGTACAGTGAAATGCCTTAGAAATGCCATAAACAAAAACTATAATCATTATATATATAACAATCCAAATTTGGGTTGCTATAGTAGATGGCTTGGTTGGATAGTAATTGGCTTGGTTGGCTTGTAATCGGCTTGCTTCAGTTGTTTGTCTTTATCATTATCGGCTAATGAAAAAATTTGGCCCAAATTTACAAACAATTCTTTATATTTTGCCCCCTCTATCTTCTCTCTTTATCTTTTACAAACTTTCTACCTTCTGCAATCAAACTTAATTGGTCTCTTCAATCCGCAGCTGCCGTCATCATCGTAGTCGTCGGCGTCCATTGGAGGTGTTTTACGCTGGCAATATACGGTTGTTGTCTTCCTAGATGTCTTCTTCTATTAATAATTGTTTGGTGGTTCCTCAACCTGCAGAATTTGTCATCCTGGGCGTCGTCGTTAGCAACCGCCGGAAGTGTTTCAGGCCAGCGGTATTGTTCGATGACGGTTGTTACTGTGTCGGCGTGTTAATTAGTAGTAATTTGCTGTAACTTGGTACCTCTGGAGCATGCCAAATATCAAATACTGTACAAGTTTTTTCTTCTTTCATAACTCACTTTCGATGGAGTGCATCACAAATCCATGTTTAAATTTTGTTTGTATCAGTATATTTCAAAATCATTTACCTTTTTTCATACTTTAATGTGCACAACTTCAGTGACGGACTTAACTAAACCAAACAAATAAGGATGGTGTTTTTACATGATTTTTTTGGGGGTTGAAATGAGATAAAAGATAGAATATTTGTGGTTGAAATGGTGGGTGTTTTTAACATGAGTCATAGACTCACACATACATGTGTAACTATCTGTATACGTGTGTGTGTTTTTGAAAGGATATTTGAAAAATCAAGAACTAAAGTCTGAGTAAGCAACAAGAGTTTGGAGGATAGCAGGATAGTAGGTGGCATAGCATGTGGAATGGGGATGTCATGAGGTGGGGTTATAATTTGAATAAAAGTTACACAAATCATCATTTTACATTTACTTATTTATTACTATATAACAATCATATTATAATAATTATAATAATTTTAATTTTTTTATCAACCTTCATAAATCTTTAGATAAATCAATTATTCTTCAATAGACATTATATATTTCTGTTAATGAAATTTTATGTGAACGAATATTGTAGTTTACATTTATTCTTAAGTAAATGTTACACTAAACATCATTTAATTTAATGGTATTGGGTTACGATACAAATACGACATATATTTACTGGTTTCTAACGAATTTTAAGTAAGACAAGAAAGAAACCCACTTCGAGGATAAACAATTAACTATCCTTATATTATGATGCTGGTAGTTCACGAGTATAAACTCTTAAAAAAAACACACAAAAGCTACGACACCGGGCAACGCCGGGGCAATTCCACTAGTTCAAGACAATCCCAAAGTGAAGAAATAATGACAATCTTATACGAATGTAACCATAACTTATCAAGTCAACTTCAAGAATATTTAAATAATAACAAGTTTATAAGTACTCAATCCAACAAACAAATCTTTACGTATCCAAAATATAATCAACAACTTCAATAATAGAACTCACATCAAGAATTTTTATAAAGTTTAGTACCAATATATATATATACACACACGACATACATGCATACACCTAAATCTTGCAAGAACTAATATTTACACTTAACACAAACACATATCTATATACATGCATGCATATATAATTACAATCCTAATACTTGTATAAATAAAACTTACATATTCAAACCTTTACTATAAAACTTATTCAAATCCCACCCACATTAGGAACCTAGACTTCATTTCACTACAAACTCAAACCCTTACACCCCCACTACTTCCCTAAACCAATCACCACCTTCCCACCACTCCATTCCACCAATAAGCTCACTCCCAACTCTCTTCCTTCTCCTCCTTCACGTGACAAGAGCCTTGGGAAGGCTCACAACTTTCATTCTTACACAAACATCCCACACACACACCTCTCAAATGCTCTCAACTTTCTTCTTCCCCTCTTTCTTTCTTGGCAGAAAAATGGGTGAAAAACACCCTCAAATCTTACTAACAAAACATAATAATAACATGTATGGGTCATCAACTAGATAAGGGTTAAAGGTAGATCAAGGATGGAGCTCTTGGGAGGCCTTGGAGTGTCGACATCAGCCCTCTAAGGGTTATTTATAATCCTTTGTTTTGAATACTCGATTTTTTGTACATCTCATCGTTCCGCCTTAGTTGGGGTGTTACAGAAAATGGTATCAAGAGCCAAGGTTATAGAGAACATTGGAGTTCCTACGGGAATTTCAAAACTATAGCCACTTTTTAAAACGATTTTTATAGTCGAGTCGAGCATGAGATTAAGTGGATTAATTTGAGCTTTACATGGTTGGACCCTAATTAAACATAGATTCACGAATCTATGTTGAATTATGAGAGAACCATGTAAAACTCAAACGACCACTTGGACTTATGTTCAAAAGGATTCCTTTTCAAAAAAAAAGAGATCTTTATTAAATCCGTTTTTATGAGCATACGTGTTGCATTTAGACATTCACCTAAGCACATATAAGGATTCGAGAATTGCTTTAGTTGAGGATTATGCTAGCTTGGTAGGATTCCTCTTCTTGCACATTAGAAGTGAAACGAATCTAAGATTGAAATATATATTTGTTGATACATGTTACTCTATGCTATAACATGCAAACTTGGGCATGATTGATTTGATTGCTATATGAAAGTTATAAGGTGCAATGTGAAAGCTTGTATTGTCAATCTGAAAGTTTAAAGGTGCAATGTGAAAATTTTGTGAGAAATGCATGCGTAAAAGATTTATGAATTATGATGTTGAACTTTAAGTAGCATATGCACTATAAAATAATGTGATTATTATGAAGCATGAAATTATTTTCGAATATGATTTGTTTAAGTTATTAGGTGATGAGACTGATTATTTAAGAATGAACTGAAAGGGGATATAGGTATGACGAGTAATATTAAATTCTATAGCCGACATGGATATAAGAGCCCTTACTCTCTAAGTTTGAGCTATTTGAAGTTAGCGTGTGAATATTCCGATGATTATGTAGTCATGCCTTACTATTGAGATACTTATTGCACCCTAAGGTTGAGCTATATAAGGACTAGCGCGTAGATGATGTAATGACTATATAGTTGTGCCTAATTATGAGATAGTTATGATGCTCTAAGATGTGACTATTGAGAACTAGTAATTGCTTGATATGATGATAATATGGTTAGTCCTTACTATCAAGATAGATATTGTATGTTGAGATTCGACCGCTTGAGAACTAGTGATTGCCCTTGGGAAATTCATTATAAACTAGAAATTTTCTAAGTATGAAAGTTGTTATTAAGTACCCCTCCGATATTCGTTCACTCGTGCCTTTTGAAACTATTCAATATCCTTTTTCTTATGATACCGCTATTCATTATTTACATACGACGACGCGATATCACCTATAAAGCATCCTCTCAAGAGCGTTTGACGATATATTCTAAGGATTATAGTCCCAAGATATGACGCGACTTGAAGATATCTACGCAAAACCTTTTTATGTGATCTGAGATGGCACAAAACATATGGGGAATGTCAAACTAAGTTGGAGATTTACAAATGGTGAGTGGCACTAAGGCCTTATCACGATACAACGTGACCAGTCGAACACGTACCCATACATTCTAGATGACACACTGTGAGGAATGTAGCCTCGAAATTTGGTGCAATATTTCTATTTTAACACGTATACATGAACATCTATCTATGCTATCTAAGTCGGTGCGGCATATGTTGACGTCATCAAAAGTTGGAGTCCAATGGGCAACATAACACATATAAGTGATTTCTTTAACTCGCGCAAAGAGTCTGATTCGAGTCTTAATGAATCTTTTGTTTCTATATAGTTATTTCATTCAATCGAAACCAAATTCTACGTCCTTGAAATTCTTGATAATTCAGAGTATTGATCACCACCGCTTCCCTTCAAAAACTAACAACCTAACAACATACAACTTACTTACCCAACACTCAAAATGCGAAATCGAGTAAGTAGTACTCCGCTCTCGCTGTGACATCAATGGATGCGAAAGACGTTCAGACAGCAATTGTCAGTACGTGGTATACTTGGGATAACTGTATAGCATAGAAGATGCTATTGGGTCACGTACTATGATCTCGCAAGTACCCATGAGATAAACTCCAAGGACTATCGACTGCGCGTGTGTCATCCATAATAACAATTATCTAGTAAGAGATGGATCCAAGTGGCAAAACGGTAAGGAGTATGGTTATCCATAAAAACACGAAAGAGAAATGGAGAAAACTAGATGGTTGAGAGAAGGATAAGGTGTGAAGCTTCACCTAAATTATGTTACATCACGATTCCTATGAGCATTAGGCTAGTGTACTTGAAAAGAAGCTTAGATTAGAAAAAATATATATATATATATATGAGGCTTTAGAGAGCAAGGTCATTGGAAGTTTTGTAGATGACTGAAAGGACCTAAGAAGAATTGCCCTCGACAAAGGATCCATACTAATAAGGGCTTGAAGTGTTAGTCTTGCCAAGACAGTGAGGATATGATATGATTATTCATGAGCATAAGGATTGTGTAAACTCTATCGCGAGGAATGCATAGAAATAGAAGAGAAATGGAAGAGGTTGCATGTGCAATGTTAAAAAGGAGCTTAGTCAGCAACATGTCATAGATGGTAGTACTCCTACGTTAGAAAGGAAGAATTAAAGGTTCCATAAAACGACTTGCAAGCTAATACCGACAAAAGCAAGAGAAATTGGTAGCGATGTGACTTAGCGAAAAAGAAAGGCGACTTTGGGAAAGTAAGAATGAAGTTAAAGGACGAAGGTGAGTATGAGGAGTAAGATGGAACTATCATCAACCAATTCATGATACCCTTGCACGCCATAAAACAACAAACACAACGCTAGAAAACCCTAAAATGAGGTACCATGAAGATGTAAATTTGCAATTTTAGTGCAATTTGGCATAACGGATTAGCATCACGCTTGTTAAGGGGGTAATCTCTTAACAAGTGCTTGGTCACAAACGAAGTCAATATTCTCTAGTAGCGGCAAACGTGTCCAACGTCAAACCAAAGATAGATAAAAGTAGGCGAGAAGCCAGTGGGGGATTCCTTATTGGGGAAAGCGAATAATAAGTAAAAGTACACAAAGTGACAATGGGAAATGAGTAGCCATCAACGATCGATATTCCAACGTCTCTTACTATTCTTGTTATAACTCACATTATGAGCCGTTCGTTCATTTTACACCTCCGTATTGACATTCCTATCACCCTCCCATTATTTAGTATTGATCTAGGCAAGATTGACAGCCCACAATGATTACATACGATTAATCTCTAGTCGTCTCAAGAAGTGGGCAACATTCGTAACCTTTTTCTTTTCGAAATATCTAAACACGAGAAATGTTAGGGCACCAAGCAAGAGATGCCCCCCAACTACTGAGATCAAAAACTTGTAACAAAAAGGGTCGTGATAAAACCTATATGAACTCTCACATTTGTACGACTCCGTTAAGCTATCCTTATCGTCAATCTATTCATTTTATCACCGTGTGAACGAGCAAATTTCGAGGACGAAGTTGATGTTAAGGGGGTAATGATGTGACAACCCTCAATTTCCGACTAGGACAACTTAGTCATAATCATCTAGGTATCTATCCCTAGAAGTTTATTAAGAGAATTCCCTCCTGGACATTTAAGGCATAGTGATAATTGCCCTCTAGTATAGTGAAATGCCTTAGAAATGCCATAAACAAAAACTATAAACATTCAAGACAATCCCAAAGTGAAGAAATAATGACAATCTTATACGAATGTAACCATAACTTATCAAGTCAACTTCAAGAATATTTAAATAATAACAAGTTTATAAGTACTCAATCCAACAAACAAATCTTTACGTATCCAAAATATAATCAACAACTTCAATAATAGAACGCACATCAAGAATTTTTATAAAGTTTAGTACCAATATATATATATATATATACACACACGACATACATGCATACACCTAAATCTTGCAAGAACTAATATTTACACTTAACACAAACACATATCTATATACATGCATGCATATATAATTACAATCCTAATACTTGTATAAATAAAACTTACATATTCAAACCTTTACTATAAAACTTATTCAAATCCCACCCACATTAGGAACCTAGACTTCATTTCACTACAAATTCAAACCCTTACACCCCCCACTACTTCCCTAAACCAATCACCACCTTCCCACCACTCCATTCCACCAATAAGCTCACTCCCAACTCTCTTCCCTCTCCTCCTTCACGTGACAAGAGCCTTGGGAAGGCTCACAACTTTCATTCTTACAAACACATCCCATACACACACCTCTCAAATGCTCTCAACTTTCTTCTTCCCCTCTTTCTTTCTTGGCAGAAACATGGGTGAAAAACACCCTCAAATCTTACTAACAAAACATAATAATAACATGTATGGGTCATCAACTAGATATGGGTTAAAGGTAGATCAAGGATGGAGCTCTTGGGAGGCCTTGAAGTCTCGAAATCAGCCCTCTAAGTTGGCTGATCGGCAGCAGCAAAAACGGGTAGCAAACAGCCCCTATCTCCTCAATTTCTTTTGATTCTTGATCATCAAAGGGTACCCAACTTGTTCCTTTGTTTGTTCTTCATATTTTCCTTCATTTTGTAGCTCATATTCCCTTCTTTTCAAGCTTGCTACAGCCAAAAAACAACTCTTGGGCAGCCATCAAGAACAAGACCCAACAACACTTTTGATCTTCTTGTTTTGATTTTCAAATGTTGTTAGCTTCAACTCTCTTGAATCTCACCTTACTAATCCTTGATTTCTTGTACTAAAAACACATAGATCTATGCATGCATGCACATTTAAAATACTGATTTTAAAGAAATAATTAAGAATGCAAGAGAAAATAATGGATTTAGTGTAAAAGTGTTGGATCATCACATGCATGTTAAGATTTTTACTAGTTTTGGTTGATTTTGATTTGGGATATGAGATGGATGAATGATAACTTTGAATTTGATAAGAAATCTGTTTATTTGGTGTTAAAATCATAGAAAAAGGAGTCTCAAACATGTTAGAGGTGAAATAAAGTGTAAATTAAGCAAGAAAGCCTATTGGTGAGTTGATATAATCAAGAACAAGCTGACAGAATCCATCTTCTGTCTTTGAACGGGTAAACTGAGCATGTGAGGTCCGTTTCAATAAAAAGTTTTAAAATAAAAGTTGTAGATAAACGAGTTAAGTTTAACCTCCAACTGGAATTACTAAAAAATACTGAACCAAACGAAAGATATGATTTTTCTACTGAAACTGGTCAAAACTGTAATTTGGTATGAATAATTTATAAACTTTAACAATTTTTATCTCCTAATTCATAAGATTCCAGGAGGTCATACTGGGTAGAAAGTAATTTCAATGTGTCCTGAACTTAAAATAAAATCATGGGATTTTTCTAACAATCAGAACATTGAGAACTTTTATAAAATTTCTGATGTCGCAAGCAGTGCCCATTCGGGACAGTTTGTGTTTGGATAATTTTTAAGGACACCAAACATTATCTAAAAATTCACCAAAAATTCAGAAAAATACTAGACACATATAGTTCGCTATGTAGAAATCATGAAGGTCCAAATAATTCGTCTTGTCCCCAAAATAGTAGCCAAAATTTCATAAAAATCTAAATTAAAAACAGGAAATTTGAAAGGAAACTAACCATTTGTATAATGGGCTAAAAGATGCACTAAAAACCATAATGGGCTAATCCTGCCCAAATACTAAACCCATAGAACCATAAATCAGTAGGCTCACTTAGCCCAACAAACCATAAAGTCTAATAACCAATATAACCGATTAAGCACATAACCCAAATAAGGTTAAACCCAATAACTAAATTGAGCCCAAGTCACTTAAAAACCCATCACATTTTGGCCCAAATGATAATGGCCCATAACACTTAAATGAATTTCATGAGATAAATGTAATCAAAATAAAACAAAGATAATTAAGTGAGATAGGCATAAGTAATTATGTTAACCAAGCTATATATTGATATCACAAATGCTAATTCGCGCTAAAATTGGTTGCACAACAAATGATGAATAAGGATAACATAACTTAATATGGCATTTATAAGTGATGGCTTAAGATAGGAACTTATGCATATTAGTCCTATCATAGGGATAGTCTTGGCTTAAAATATGATGGAGGAACATAATGGATATATGGTCAAGGAAGCTATAGATGGGAAGTACCCATTTTGGATAGATGAGTATAATATGCGGCATATCAAGGTGAGTCATAGCCCCTTTTCAAACTCTTTTATATGTTTTACTTTCGGGGTGAAAAGCATGATAAATAAAATTGTTTTCTTTTATGAAATGATATTTTGAAAGGATGTTTATGATAAGGAATATATGTTGTATGTTCAATGTGATCTATGTTATATGATGAGCTTGAGTACTGTCAAAGTTTAGTCCCCGCTACACTACTATTAACTCATTGAGGCCTGTAGTTAGAGAGTTGCGCAACTAGGATTCGTCCCCTCACTCACATCAGCGACGACAAGTTGTTTGGCCGCCTACGTGGCCGCCTTCAACGATGTCGGTGGTGGGGTGCTCTAATCTACTTATTATTTAGTCGTCTCCATGGCACGACTCCTTCATTATTAATTATTGCACATGATTGACAACATGTGCCTTTATATCATAATCTATCGGGGCAAGTTATTATTATCATTATTTGTACGTGAAAGGGTCTTAGTAGTGGCTCAAGCATTTACTCATCAATTTATGCCTTTGGCTAAATGGGAAATTTATGTTATTCATGGATGGATATTATGTTTTGAACATACGGTTTGGGTATTGGACCCTATATGGAATTTTGAAAGTTGTTGAAATTGGTGACATTGAAATATTGATAACCGAATGATTTTGGTATGATATACGATTAATCGATATATATACTTTTTCTCTCATAATTATTTTGACAAATGAGAACTTTGTAAGTAACCATGGATTTTTCCAAGTCTTGAAATGACATCATGGTATTTGGAAAACTTGATATTTGGAAATGAGAATTCTGCCGGACATATGGTTTGGGTATGTTAATATCTAATGACATGTTTTCTAAGTGTTGAAAATGGTTAGGCAGCGAGATTTACTAAAAAACCTATGCACTCACCAACTACGTTTTCGTAGTTGACACTTTTTCTTCATGCTTTTCAGGAAATAAGCTTCAGCTTTGAGGATTTATATGCTTAATGATTATTTGCATTTCACTTTGGAATCAAAGATCAAACCTTGTGATGGGCAATGGAATCCGCCTTGATCATTGTAGTATACTACTTCATGTGCTTGTTATTTGTTTCGTGAACTTAATACTCAAGTACGGTGGACGCCTTTGTACTTGAAAATTGGTTCACATGCTTGTATATTTGTAAATTCTGTTATCAAATAAAACTATGGTGAATGTTATTTATAATCCTTTGTTTTGAATACTCGACTTTCTGTACATCTCATCGTTCCGCCTTAGTTGGAGTGTTACAGTATGCATGTGTTTTAGTAGCTAATCACATTGGGTTAGTGAATTTCCCTTGTTTAACCTTTGTTTGCACTCATTTTTAGTGCAAGATACACTTAGAAAACTTGTTGAGCCTAGCCTTTTCGTTTGTGTTTAAATCCACTTAAATATGTAACCTATCATCACCATACCGATAGTCGAAATCTTTGGTTGATCATTAGTTGTCTATGCTAGTTGGATGGTTTCGGGTTGTCTTGGTTGTGTCGGATTGGTGTATTCTCTATTGGGGGTAAATTGATGTCGTCATGATTATGGATCAAGTCTAGATTATTCTAATTAGTAAGAGTTACGATTTGTCAACAAATTTCAAAGTTGTAAAAGGGGGTACCAATTAGACAGGGTAAAAGTAGTTCATTAAAAAGAAAAGAGAATAAAAAGAATGGAAAATAGAAAAAGAAAAAGAAAAAAGAAAAAGAAAAAGCGAACTTGGACTGTCATTTGGTATTTCCTTCATTTTTGGCAAATCAATGTAGAGTTGGTACATAAGTTTAAACCAACAAAGTGTTCTTATATTGATTATACTTTTCATTTGAAGATGGTATGTGCGGGAAAGTTGATAGTGGTATGTAATGGTGGATAGAAGTCGTTTGAAGGTGATACACCACAATGGTGTCGGTTTTAATCGGTCTATTGGGGGAGTAGAGTCGGGAGAACGTCTTTTGGTTTATGGTTAGATGGCAACTAGTGATATGAGTTGTGTTGGATTAGACTATATGTAAAACTTTGTTAATTGTTGTGTTATTTCCTTTTAACACCAATTATATCCCAAATTTCCATACACATTGTTAATGACCTTTGATAGCCTTTAGAATTGTACATTACAACCGTGTTTATTACCTCTTTTGATAGACGTTATATGGTGCTAGTGCCATGGCGACATAGGGACGATTCTATTACAAGCCTATGGTTAAAATATATGCATCACAACTTGGCTTTGAGTGATTGAAACAATATTTCAACCCAATAGTTTGTTAGTTGGAGAAAAGTAGTTGAGATGTTTTTCTTTCATTTGATTAAAGTGCTTAGTCGTATTTTCGAGGCTTGTAGATCATTCGAATATTGTCAAACATTTCGATTTTTCATTTAAAGATTAAAAATGCTTAACTATTTTTATGTTTTTGTTTCTTTTTAATGAATGTCATGTTTTGCAATTGAGAACTAAGGGAATGAATGTTTTGAAATTTGAATTTGCTTGAGGACAAGCAAAGTTTAAGTATGGGGGAATTTGATGTGTCCATTTATATGTATATTCCCATATCGTTTCTAAGTCGTTTTAAGCTTAATTATGTGCAAATTACATGTATATTCGACGTTTTGATGGTATTGTTAGTGGTTGCAGGCTTAGAACAGGTGAAATGGTTAGAAACAGCTTTCTAATGACTAGAAGATGCATTAGGATGGTTCATGGACGCGTACGAGTGAAGACGGAATGAAAACTACAAGTTTTGGCTGAAAACAGAGCAGGTGCGTCGCACCTGGAAGGTTGGTGCAGAGCATTTTCTTCTTAGAAAGTTGGAAGATGTGAGAAAACAGGGAGGTGCGGCGCACCAACCCTGTGGTGCGTCGCATATCGGGCAGTGGAATTTTTGGAAACAAGGCCAGGTGCGCCGCACCTGATGCTTGGTGCGTCGCACTTATAGGTCGGTTTGTGAATACTTTTTGTAAACTCTATAAATACAAGACCAAAACCCTCCCATTCGAGATACATTCACTTTCAGTCGATTTTAGGGTTCTTTGAGGCAATATTCAGCAACTTTTTCGTCCACCAAGATCTAAGGGTTGCTCGTGAGTTTCAAGGCATTCAAACATCAATTTTCTTAGCTATTCATTCTCTTCCGCACTTTGGTACAAGATGTTTACTCTTTCTTTTACTATTTGTGACTTATTTATGATTATGTCTAGCTAAATAACTTCATCATCCACTGAGATGAAGTGACACATTGAATAATGGTTGCATAATCTTTTGAATTCAAGTTGATTGTTAAACATTTTGTCGTAATCTTAATGTTTTGAGTTTTTATGCTCTTATCTACTGTTTTGTTGATAATGTATGAATTATTTAGAGGTATCTAGGTTTAGGAGTACATTATTCTAGTCGATTGGGTACAATTGATAGGTGTTAACTTGTGGTAACAAGATAATAAACAACAATAGATAATAGAATTCAAAGTGTTAACGGTTTGGTAAAATCGATAGACAAGATTGTTTACAATAACAAGACAAATTCATCAATTTAGTAGGTCTTGATAGGGAAGGTGGTAACCGGAACTTAGGGGTCGAAAGATTGGTTAATGGGTCGGATAGGGTAATAAGCTAGGTGCGCAACTAGTGAGTTCTTTGTTCTACCTCGTTATTAAATCAACAAGTTGAATTGGTTTTAATATAGATGCAACCTAAATCATGTGTGTCATGGAGTCAAAGTGGATGATCTTTTAATTCTATTTGATATACGACAATTCTCTTTTTGATAAATTCTTCGGAATTTCTAACTCTTTCAATCAACTAACTTTTTAATATAAAAACTAAGATGACGTGGTGTCTTTAAAAAACCAACTCTTTTTAACTACTTAAAACTCGCTAGCTCTTTGTAGTCTCCGTGGAACGAACCTTTACTTACTTTAATCTATATTGCATACGGACGGGTCCACTGCCCGATTGTGTGTGGTATTCGATTTGGAGTATTTTTAAGGATTTTAATGTAACTAGATTTTCACACATCAACTTCTAACCTTGCTACTGTGCAAATGATTCTTCAAAGTCAAGGTCTGTCTGGACGTATCCTTGTGCCACTAATCTGGCCTTATTTCTTATCACGTGTCCATCTTCATCAACCTTATTCCTGAAGACTCATCTGATTCTAATTGGTTCTTTCTTGCCAACAGGAGGAGAAACCAGACTCTAAACTTTGTTTCGTTCGAACTGGTGAAGCTCTTCTTGCATAGCTATCATCCAGCTTGGGTCATTCATTGCCTCGTCAATCTTCTTCGGTTCAATCAGTGATAAGAAGCTGACATACAAACATTGTTCACTGGAGGCATTTCTGGTTTGAACCCCTTTACTGGAGTCACCAATAATCTGTTTGATTGGGTGAGCTTTAGTCCATTTAGAGTATTGACCAGGATTGTTATGAACAATATCAGTGCAAGAATTCAATTGATTTTCTGGAATAGGATCTTGCCAGACAACTTCAGCGTCTTCATCAGAATCTGTAAGATCATGATTTGCATCATGAATTTCTTCATTTAAAGGCATTTCTAGAATTACTGGCTCAAAATCAATTGGAGCTGATACTGGAGAAGGAGTATGAACATCTGATCCAATAACAAGTTCAGAGGGTAGTTTGAAACTTATTGAAGGATAAAACGAAGTATTACTGGAAGGTTTCTCAAATTTCACTGGTTCCAAGTCAGGATGACTGGAAGCATCTTCAGATGAATCTTTGATAGGATCAAATTCACCAAAGATAATTGGATTTTCTGGGGGAGAATTAAGGGTTGGCTTTTTATTGATTGCTTCATTGGATTCATCAAATGTGACATGTATTAACTCTTGAACCTTTTCCAGTCTCTTGTTGTAAACTCTGAAGGCTTTGCGAATGGCTGAATATCCTAAGAAATATCCCTCATCAGCTTTGGCATCAAATTTGCCTAACTGACTAGAGTCATTCAGGATGTACACTGGACATCCAAAAACGTGAAAATAACCAATATTTGGTTTTCTATTTCTTAATATTTCATAGGATGTCTTCTTGTGTCGCTTCACGTACACAGAACGCAACTGGGTGTGGCAAGCAGTTGCAATTGCTTCAGCCCAGTACATTTTTGGAAGACCAGATTCAGCAAGCATACTCCTGGCAGCTTCTATCAGCGTTTTGTTCTTTCTTTCTACAACTCCATTCTGTTCTGGAGTGCGTGCTGATGAGAAATTCTGGGAGATGCCAATGTCAGTGCAGAATTGCTCCAGAGTTGCATTCTGGAATTCTGTTCCATTATCACTTCTATACTGACACACTTTTCGCTTATATTCGAGTTCAATTTGCTTGATAAGAGCGATGACTTTAGCAGCAGTTTCATTCTTTGATCTAAGAAATAATACCCAACAATATATGGAATACTCATCAACTACTACCAGGGTATATTTCTTACCAGCACGAGTCTGAACATTCACTGGACCAAAAAGATCCATATGAAGCATATGAAGTGGTTCAGATATGCTAAAATTCTGCTTTGTCTTGAAACTGGTGTGTTTCTGTTTACCCATCTCACATCCTGGACATGGCCTTTCCTTTTTGAAAGAAACTGAAGGTATTCCATCTGTAAGTTGTTTTTTGGACAACTTATTAATATTTTTGAAGTTTAAATGGGATAACCTTTTATGCCATAACCAGTTTGTGTCTTCATCAGCCTTGGTATAGAAACACTGCTCTGAAGGAGAGCTTTTCATATCCATTACATACACATTCCCTCTTCTGGGAGAAATCAATACTACCTTCCAATCCTTATTAAATACAATGCCCTGGTAGATGTTAAACAACACCTGGTAACCATCATCACACAGTTGGCTCACACTTATTAGGTTATATTTCAAACCATTGACATAAGCCACCCGTCTGAATTTGGCTTGACCATTATTCAGGACACCATATCCCTTAGTCTTTCCAAAACCATCATTCCCAAAAGTAATAGAGTGTCCGTCTGAAGCTACGAACTCCTCCAGCAGGGTCTTACATCAGGTCATTGTCCTGCCAGCAGCGCTGTCAAGATACCAAATATATTTCTTTCGATCGCCCTGCACAACCACCAGATTGATTAGTTAGTTTTGGGAACCCATCAACTGTGGGTTATCTAGATCCTGCCAAATGGATCCCTAGGGGTATCTGGTTGAGTTCACTTTCTTCAATAGTAGTCTTGGATGAAAAGACCACTGGGTTTGACAATTTTGAAACCTTTTTCTTGTTCTTTTCAACAGGTGTGCTCGATTTTTCTTTCTTTGAAAAAGGTTTGGTATTTTGTTTAGGGCCAGATGTAGTACCCTCAAAATTGTTTAATCTTGCATTACAACTTTGAACCTAACGAGCCAGTAGTTGAAACTGGCTCTCCAACCTTAACAAAATAGTTTCTTCAGATGACACTTTGACCTTTCCAGATGAATGGACTTTTGGCTTAGGTGGGGAGACAACATTCTTCTTTTTTTGAACCCGAGGTTCTTTAGAAGATGATTGAGACAAAGGTTTATTCTGCTTAACCTTTTTGACTGGAGCAGTCATCTGGTGTGCTCCAGTCTTGATCTCGGTCAATTGAACTGGTGGAATAACACAAGTCTTGGGAGTTGTTGGTTCATCATAAATAGTGCTAGGTTTTAACACTTCTGGCAATCGGTCAACAACAGGTATTAATGCTGCTGCATTTACGTCACCCCCAGATATGCACGTTTTTGGGAGGGGTACTGGCTTCCTGCAGCATCATATGGTTTCCTGGTCTCAAGCCATGACTGAATGACTTGTTTTTCTTTAGATAAAGCATTTTCAAGCTTTTCCTTTTCTTGAACAAGTTGTTCAGTGACCAAAACTTGTGCTTTAAAGGCCAATTCAATGTCTTGAAGTTCTTTTAACTTTGATTGTAAATTTGTCATTTCAGAAAAATCTGTTTCAAAATTACTTGACATTTTTGATCGAACAGTTTCCGCAAAAATTAAATCAGAGTTTAGAGCTTTAGCAATGTCCAATTTTAATTCAGGATCAGTTTCCTTGTCATAATCAATTACCTTTTTGATAACAATATCCACCCATCTTCCAGATGTGACATCTTCCTTCACCAGATGCTCTTGATCAGCCAGAGCCATATAACAACAATCACTTTCCTCTTCATCAGCAATTGATGAGTCATCAGAGGGAACCCATTCTTCTTCAGCAACCATGCATTGATTATTATCCTTTTCTGCAGACATGAGAGCAATTTGAGCCTTAAGCTTTTTGTACTTGGATCTGTAGCTATCATAAGGCTTGTTATAAGAAGTTGATGGACCAGATTGAGAAACAAACTGATTGGACTTGCACTCTTTCATGAAATGACCTTTTCTTCCACACTTAAAGCATGTCAGATTGGTCTTGTCAATGGAAGAACTGGGTGCATGTTGTCCAGTGGGTCTGTTGGCTCTTGCTTTGAAACGGTTAAACGTTTTAGCAATCATAGCCATCAGCTCATCACTATCAGTTTCATCATAATCTAAAGAAATATTATTCATGGTTCCAGAATCCATTAATTCAGACATCATCTTCTTCATAGAAAATACATTCTCAGAAGACATTAATGCTGCACAGGGTGGTTTAGTATGACTAACCACAAGGGAACTAGTGGAAGCATGATTATAGCATCTTTTTCTGCCTCAATTCTCTGGGCTTGATTCTCTTTAGTGAATCTGAAGGCTCCAAACAATGTTGACAAAGTATGGGAATGCAGGGTTTTACCTTGTCTCAAGACCACGATCATGTGAGACCATTTAGATGGAAGAATATCACAATATTTTTCAAGAAGTATGTCCTTGTCTTTTTCTACTCCAAGCCCTCTTAACTGGTTTATGATACTCATAAATCTGGTGTAAGTACCAGTTAATGATTCATTGGGCAGAGCAAAAAATGACTTGTACTTCTTATTCAAAGACACTTTTCTGGTAACAATAGTGTCATCACAACCTTCATACTGGTTTACTAGTTCCTCCAACATGCTTTTAGCACTAAGATAGAGAACTAGTGTGGGAATAGTAGATTCAGGAACAGCCCCGAGGATCATACTTTTTAAAATAGTATCTATATTAACAAGTCTTTTCTCCTCTTCAAACCAGTGTTCCTCTCTCTTTTCCCTTCCAGATCTTGCTCCTAGAGGATCAAGAAGTGGATTGAGAAGACTTCTAGGGATATAAGGTCCTTCATTTAAAATTTTTATCATGTTCCTCTCAATACCAATAATATGTAATATCATCCTAGCTTTCCACGTGCCAAATTCATCACCATTCCCACTGAATTTGGGAACAGGAGTGTTTAAGTAGTGCACATGCACGTGTGGACTAGCAGGAATAGGAGGTGGTGGTGGGGGATTATTGTTAACATGGTCAGTAGTCTGTTCAGTTTCAATAATGGGAGGAGGTCCAGTATTTAAAGGGTTTCCTTGTGTATTCTCTGGGTTGGCCATCAAGAAAATACAGATCTAGGCAAGTATATTAGCCTTCTGCTCTGATACCAATTGTGAAGTCCCTCACTTGATGGTTTAACCCACAAGTGTAGAATACAACAAGTCAAGTAAGCACTAGATAGGACTAGTAAGAATGAGACAAGTCAAGTAAGCACTAGATTGGACTAGTATTACAATAGATATAAATGCAAGAATATATATAAAGTAATACGTACTTAAGCAATATAAAGATAAGCAAGTAAAGTGAATGGTGAGACACAATGTAATTTTTCAAGTGTATTTTATTTACTGATGTTAAATAAAATACAAGGTTGTTGTGGAACAAGATATTACAAAGTAAGTGTCTAAACAACCTATGAATTACAAGTGATCTAATATTGCTAAATAAACTCCTTGATCGAAATACTTAAAGTTGTGAAGTATAACTGTTTAGATCGAGAATATTTGAGCAAAAGCACCAAATTACAAAAGTGTAATTTGGACGAGAGAAGTGACTTGGTATTTATAAGCAAAAAGAATAAATATAATATTTTTTTTGCCGTACAAATATGGTTACATGCATATAAGGAAATTACTTTAATTCCTTAAATGCATTGATTAAAGTACAAGAATAAAGTCACTTGATAGTGACTTGTCCTCTGATTAACCAACCACCTTTACATGCGTGTAAGGCTTTTAACAAAGGACAAATGGATTGTCTGGGTAAAAGCATGTAAAGGCATAAAGTCAATTCCTCGTAATCAGTGTTCAGACTTGTAAGGTCTAGAACACTATCAAGGACTCCAGTTAGGAGATCTGGTAAGTATGCCAGTCAGCTCTGCTATTTGTCAGACTTCTTTCTTCAGACTTCAGTCTTCGACTTCAGTGAGAACGTTCTTCAGTAGAAAGATCTTGACTGGAGTGAAGTCCAGTGAACAAATCTGGTGGAATCCAGATTCCTGTACAAGTAAGTTGTTCACTGGTCTTCACATAATTTCTGGGCAAATCTTCAGAGGGCTCCAGTAGTCATGTCTGGAGCGAGTCCAGTAAATCTGGACCTAACAGAACCCCCACAGGAGCAACTGTACTAGTTCCCGCCACTGAAGGATATCATCCCTTCTAATGAACCAATCACGATCGAAGCAAACATCGGGGGACTAGTAATGAGGAACGTCCAGATTGATGGTGGTAGCGAATGCGATATCCTCTATGAAAAATACTTATCCGAATTACCCAAGGAGCGTTAGAGAAAAGTTGCGCAAGGTAGATAGGCCATTAATAGGATTCGCAGGAGAGCGGACATGGCCCATCGGAGAACTCCGGATATAAGCCACAATCGGAGAATACCCGAACTGGAAAACAGAAAAAACTACATTTCTAGTTGTCACAGCGAACTCCGGAAATAACGCAATCCTTGGAAGAGAAGCAATGAGACAGTTCGGGATCGTTGCATCAACGATCCACTCGCAAATAAAATTCCAGAGTGAGGTAGGGATAACAACGCTGTCATCGAACCTACTGAAGGAACAAAAGGTGCACGGGAATAGATGGAGCCCTTCAAGCAATGAAGGGAGAGAACCCCCCACCCACTCGCTGGAAAGATGGCCCCAAGGAGTACCATCGCTTGAGCGAAGGAGACCCAAGCGGGGCAAAGGAGCCAAGAAGAGCAAATTCAAAGGCTAAGGGGGGAAAACAGAGGCCCATAGAGACCTCCGTCAAAAGGTAAACTCCCTAAAAAGACAAAAGGGATAAGCCCGGATTAGCTACCTGGATAAGTCCCAAAGAAGGAAGCTAGCAGCTAGGAACCTTACTATGTAATGTCCTCCTGCCAATTATTTTTTCAATAAAATAAAGCTTTCAAAGAAAATTTTTAAGATCTATCAAATAATAAAAACGTGCGTAATTAAATAAGACTTCATGTAAATGTTTAAGAGGACACTCATTAAGACATTCATGAAGCATAAAGAGCCTCCCGAAATCCAAAAGGGAACGGCCAAAAAACCACTCAAAGACGAGTTCATTACGTATTACGAAGTTAAGGGTAGGTTAAAATTATATTGCAGATATCAGAAGATATATATACAATAAACTCCCCCAACACAAAGGGAGGCCACGCAGAAATATTGTTCAGATCATCCAAAGGCACGCAGGCCCAATAAAAGAGAAATTGTTCAAAGGGCACACAGGCCACCAAAATAAAAATTGTTCAAACTGCCTATCATCAGACATCAACAAACAAAATACCTGGAGGATTTAAGGAGCAACCTGCAGAAGATCAGAGGGAGAGGCTTCGGGATCAGAGGGAAGCTTGCGAAGATATTCAGAGTCAATATTGGCAAGGTCATCAAGTGAGGAATCAAGGCGAGCAGCTGTGTCTTCCGGGATAGTGCGGCCCTCTAGATTGATCATTCCATCCGCAGTTAGAGTACGCATTAATCCAGCCTCTGCATCAATTCTGTTTAGATTACAGACCTTTGATAGCAACTCGCCAACCTCAAGGCCATTGATGAAAGACATGTATATACGGGGAATAACTTCAACAATCAACCTTCCATATTTCCCCGACTTATCTGCAAGAGCATCTTGTGCCTCCCTCACCCGGCTATCCTTCTCCCGCACTTGATTGCCTAAAGACTCCACCTCCCTCTCCTTCTCCGCAATAATCCTCTGCGCATCAGTTCTTGCGCTATTCAGCTCAGATTGTAAGGCCCCACAATCCAACTCCAGGTCAGCCACTTTCACCTCCAAAGCAAGCTTCTCTGTCATCAACCGTTCATACTGCTCCTTTAAAGGTCCAGCTTCTTCAGCATTTTCCCGCAATCTTGAATCCATAGCATTGCCAATAACAACACTGCAAAAGATAGAGCGGTTGAAGAAGACAGACAATTTAGGGACATTCTTGTTCATCAAATCATTTACCCATCCCGACGGAGCAATACTTTGTAAATCACGATGACAGGAAGAAGCATCCAGAGCTTCCTCAAGGGGGTTGAAAGCTGCATGAATGGTAGAAAGTTAATCAAGAACAATCAAATTGAAGAAAGCAGACAATAAAACTCACATGACGACTGCGAAGGAGCCCTATTGACCCTCGTCTTCAACTTCTTTGGTCGATGACTAGTTGGACTCTTCAGAACATTCTTCCTCTTCTTCAAACGGCTACCAACAGTGTTCTCGTGAGCCTCCACCTCTTCAGCTATATCCTCCCCACCACCGTCTGAAACGTCAACAACATCCTCCATATGCTCAAGAGCTGTAGGGTAGAAACCTCAGGCAACTCACTCGGGGCAGGCCCGTCCTGAGCCATAGTAGTAGGAACAGCTGGAGGATTGAGAGGAACAGCTGGCTCAATAGGAGGAGGAGCCAGAACCACCGGCCTGAAGACAACACCAGTCAACGCAAGCTGCCTATCAATGAGTTGTTTAAAAGACATCTCTTCAAACAAAAGCAATACAGATCAATATCTGTCCTATCTTGCAAAAGGAAAGAAAAAGTGCAGAGAAGTTAGCCTACCCCGACCATCCAGTTCAATCGTAAAATCCAAGGTGCCACATTCCTAATACCTTGCAACTCTGGACTTAAACAAAATAGCCTCCGGATACACACACAATTTCAACCTATAAGAACACAAGACATCTACATCTGCTTGTCTAACACCAAAAACACTTGGAACATCTATCGACTCATACTCCAACCTATCCCTATCTAGCAAACCACTATGAGCAGGCGGAACTAACGATCGATCAACGAAGACAAAAAATTTTTTCCAATCCCTAACCTTAATACCACCAGCAACAAAAAGCTCGTAGTCACCATTTTTTGACACAGTAACCCAATCACAAGACTCTTTCCATTTATAAAAGAAATTGAATAAGGCAACAGAAGGTTGTACACGATTCGCAGAACAAAGTACTTGGAAGGAAATGATTTTCGCAATGCCAGTTGGGTGAACAGCAGATATATGGCACCGGTGGTAATCTACAACCGCAAGGAAAAAATCCGAAAAAGGAATCCTAAGTTTACCCTGTGAAAAAGCTTTTACATACATACTAACAAAACCCATCGCAGGATCACATATGGATTGACCCCTTTCTGGGTAACGAACCAAGTTAGGGTTTTGGGAAAAATAAGCATCTACGAAGCTCTGATAGGCAAAACGATCTAAAGTATTGTTGATATCCTTTATCCCTCGTTTCGACATTATGGAAAACAAAGAGGAGAGAATGATGTACCTGGTTAACTTCTGTTGGATCGAGGAAAAAGAAAATGGGAGACGAAGAGCAGAGCCAAAAAAGGAAGCAGAAACAAAACCCTTATTTTGTGCTGACAATTAGTATTTATATGGGTCGTATAATGGCTAATTACCCGGTGATAAATAACCCTAAGAAACGTGCCAACAAGTTGCCACTAAAGGATAAAAAGTCATTATGGCTTAGCTAAGAAGACTCATGGGTTAACGGAGCAACGGAGAGCATTTTCTTTAGCCTTGAAGGTATGATTGTTTCGTTTATTTATTTTAAAAGTCTAATATGACATTTTATAAATAAAATCTCCCATCAGACTGGGGGGCTTGATGATATACCCATACGAAGCTCTAGCTTCATATCTGAAGCAGAAGCAAAATACGAAGCCACCTTCGTACAAGTAAACTCATCACGGAGCCTAACCTCTATTTAACATGGTTATCCCGTAGCTCCGAAGGTAACAAATACCGAGTTAAAAGGAGATATACAATAAAGATCGGATATAATCTTTCCTATAATCAATCTATTGAATATATATAGAAGCTCCGATATACTCGGACATAATTAGGTAACAAGATTACAACAAATCTCCTCGAGAAGGAAATAAGATATTCACAAAGGAAAAAGAGATTTACCCTAACTCTCTTACCCCCCCCCCCCTCTCCAAGTAATCCACCCTCTGTATAAATAGAGAAAGAAGCCTCATGGCAGAGGATCACACACATTCATATGAATAATATACTGAAAGAACTCAACTCAACTCGACCATATTTTTTTTTTTTTTTTTTTTTTCAAATCCATACTTAGAAAAATTTTAGACAAAATAAGGTGAAAAACTCAAAATGTTCAAATTCAAAATCTAACAAATTAGAACACCTTAATATGTTATAATAAACATTTCCTATAAGTTTCAGACCTTGAAAACATCGGATGAAGCTCGGAAAAATTTTTCTCGAGGATAGAGAAACTGCGGCCGCAAGCACGGTCAACCGTGCTTTGCGTCCGTGCTTTCAGAAACTGAACACCAAAAAGGAAATACTGCAGACGCTGAGCACGGACAGCCGTGTCTGCGTCTGTACTCTTACTGCATACACCAAACATCAAATTTGACTATTAACTCAATTTGCGACTTTTTCCAACTCAAAACCAAACCTCATATTACAACATTTTTGAGCTCAAACAAGGATTTGACCCATTTACAAGCATAGTTATGATATTTATTTGAAACAACATCCATAAACACAACCAAATGGGTCGTCTACCCAAGTTGACAATTTAAACAAAACGACCATACTTACTCTTGAAACCATAAGACCCAACATGACCATAATTCCAAAAATTTATCAAAAACAAGATTAGCAAAACATTAAAGAGTGTCAAGAGCCATAATGAGGTGGGATATCTAAGTGTCTACACAAAATACCATTCTTCCATGAATGGCAATACCTCCAAGTCTTCCAAAAGCAACTTCAACTTCAAATCAACAAATCCTTAGTTCCTTCTTCTGGAACCGCCTATAAAAAGGAAACAACTAAAACGTAAGCGAACGCTTAGTGAATATACTTGCATACATCTATGGATACGAAGGAGGGCAAAGTACAAGGACTTTCACATGTAACCTATGGCATCGTCATGTCACATTTACATATTCACCTTGCACACTAACAACACATATATGGATCCATACAAGCCAATCAATTACCACACATGGACTAACAACTTCAACATGGTGGTCTTTCCACACATGGACAAATAACTTCAACATGGCGGTCTTTCCACACATGGACAATCAAACTTCAACATGGTGGTCTTTCCACACATGGACAATCAAACTTCAACATGGTGGTCAATTGACCCAACATAAACATAAAGGTATGCAAATATACTAACCTTCTCCGCAACTTCGAACAAACACTCGATAATATGTCAATGCACAAATACCAGTTTTCAACCTATCATCACATCATAATATGCATATAAGCTAATATTCACAATCTTGACTAACTCAACTTAGTCATTCTAACATTTCACTAACATACTTAACCTATAATCATCTTACTTTGTCATTGAGTTGTTTTTCTTTCACAAAATTGTTTATTGAATTCAATCCAACATCAACATCATCACTTTTATCTTCCAATAATTTAACTAGTAAAAATCATCACTTTCTTAAGATCAATATTTTCATCTCAACACACATATTCTTAGTTAATTACATTAAGCAACTCAATAACAAACTAGAATGAATAAGAATTTGGGGAAAAACTATACATAAATCACTTTCTAGCAAAATCCCCAATTTTTGGTACTCCAAGAACCCTAATTTCAATAGAAAAGATAAAAACTAGGTTAAAGAAATCAATACCTCTAAAATGAAAGATAAAAGATTAGGGTTTCCAAATCACAATTTCTTTCCCTTTTCTTCTTACTAAAATTCAGCCACCACCACACCTCACAAACCCTTATTTTTCAATTTTTAATGATTAAAGATGATTATTATTATTATTATTATTATTGTTATTATTATTATTATCCTTGAATTAGAAGGAATTACAATTTGATTTGATAGAAACAAGAAGAAGAAGGTTGGAGAGCTTGAAGAAATGATAGTGAAATGGTGAGTATGGAGGGAATGGTGTGGCTGGCAATCTAAGAAGATGCCACGACCCATCTCCAATTTTGGTGTGAAAATACCCACTATCCGCTAAAGTTCAAACTAAATTATCCCCATATTGAAAAATGAAATACTAGGAAATTAATTTAATGTCAAAACTATAAAAAGGGGTTAATTTCTTTACCTTAAAAACTTTGGGGTATTACAATTCTCCCCCACTTGGAACGGATCACGACCTCGTGATCCAAGCCATATGTAAAGACGGATAATAGACAAGGACATCATGCTCGGACTCCCAAGTGCAATCGGACAATCTTCCATGCTTCCACAAAATTTTATAGGTCCTCACCGTTTTATTTTGAACTCTCCAAAGTTCTTCTTCAACTATGGCAATGGGCTCCTCAACATAATTTAACTTATTGTCGACTTCAATTTCATTCAAGGGCACATAAGTAGATTCGTCGGCTAGGCACTTTCTAAGATGAGACACATGAAACGTAGGATGTATTCCCGAAAGCTCATCCGGTAACTCTAAACGGTAAGCAACCTTGCCAACCTTAGCCAAAATTTTAAACGAGGACTTAATTTCCCACGCTTTCGAAAACGTAACACACCCTTCCATGGAGAGACTTTCAACATGACGCGGTCGCCAACATTGAATTCGATTGGTCTTCTTCGCTTATCCGCATAAGACTTTTGTCGGTCTTGAGCCGCTTTTAGCCTTTCTTTAATCATATCGATTTTCTCAATGGTTTTCAATACCACTTCCGTGCCTCCTATTTCACGTTGACCCACTTCTCCCCAACAAATTAGAGATCGACACTTCCTTCCATACAACATTTCATACGGTGGCATTTGAATGCTAGAATGGTAACTATTGTTGTAGGAGAATTCCACCAAAGGTAAGTGAAGATCCCAAGTGCCTCCAAAATCGATTATACATGCCCGAAGCATGTCTTCAAGAGTTTGAATGGTTCTCTCACTTTGACCATCAGTTTGAGGGTGATAGGCGGTGCTAAGCTTGAGCTTGGTGCCCATATCTTCATGAAATTTTCGCCAAAAGTGAGAAGTGAAACGGGTGTCTCTATCCGAAACAATGGAGATAGGAACTCCATGTCTAGCTACAACCTCTTTTACATAGATCTTTGCCAAAACTTCGGATGATGATGCCTCACGAATAGGAAGAAACAAGGCACTCTTGGTCAATCTATCAACGATTACCCAAATTGTATCAAATTGATTTCTTGGTGTCTTGGGCAATTTTGTAACAAAATCCATGGTGATCTCCTCCCATTTCCATTTGGGAATTTCCAAGGGTTGCATCTTACCATAGGGCTTTTGATGCTCCGCTTTCACTTGTGCACAAGTCAAACATTTCTCCACATACTTCACTACATCACGCTTCATTCCGGGCCACCAATATTCTACCTTAAGGTCATGGTACATCTTTGTAGCACCGGGGTGAATGGAGTACTTGGATTTGTGAGCCTCATCAAGTAGGACTTGTTTCAACTCACAAGAAAATGGAATCCAAATCCTCCCAAAATGTAGGGTGAGGCCACGAGAATCCTTAGTAAAATATTGAATTTGACCTTGAATTCTTTCTCTTTTAGGATCCCGTTGCAAGGCCCTTTCTTGAGCTTCTTTAATTTGATCAAGAAAATCGTTGGTGATCAAAACCCATAGGGGAGAAACAACTAAAGCATGATGAGAACTCTTCCGACTCAAAGCGTCCGCCACAACATTAGCCTTTCCGGGATGGTACAAGATCTCACAATCATAATCCTTCAAAAGATCTAACCATCTTCTTTGGCGATTGTTGAGATCTCGTTGCTCGAAGAAGTATTTGAGGCTTTTATGATCGGAGTAAATGGTAAATTTGACTCCATAGAGATAATGACGCCAAATTTTCAAAGCAAAGACCACCGACGCTAACTCCAAATCGTGAGTAGGATACCGTTTCTCATGCTCTTTCAATTGCCTCGAAGCATAGGCAATGACTTTACCCCGTTGCATAAGGACACAACCAAGGCCATTAGATGATGCATCACAATACACCACCATATCTTCAAGACCATCGGGTAGAACAAGAACCGGTGCTTGACTCAATCTTTCTCGAAGTTGTTGAAAGGCCATCTCTTGTTCATTCTTCCATTCAAACTTGATGTTCTTTCGGGTTAACTTGGTCAATGGGGAAGCTATTTTAGAAAAGTCTTGAATGAAACGACGGTAATAGCCCGCTAGACCAAGAAAACTTCTAATTTCTGACGGATTCTTTGGTTGCTCCCACTTCATCACCGCATTAATCTTAGCCGGATCCACCATAATCCCTTCACTATTAACAACGTGACCAAGAAATTGCACCTCTCTTAACCAAAACTCACATTTGGAGAATTTGGCATAGAGTTTCTCCTTACGTAAAGTTTCCAACACTTCCCTTAGATGAACTTCATGATCGGAGGAACTTTTGGAATAAATGAGAATATCATCAATGAAAACGATCACGGACTTATCGAGCATAGGACGACAAACACGGTTCATGAGGTCCATGAAAGCCGCGGGAGCATTTGTGAGTCCAAAAGGCATGACAACAAACTCAAAATGACCATAACGAGTCCGAAAGGCGGTCTTAGGAATGTCTTCTTCACGTACTTTGAGTTGGTGGTAACCCGAACGAAGGTCAATTTTAGAAAAAATATGAAGCTCCTTGAAGTTGATCGAATAAATCGTCGATTCTAGGCAAAGGATACTTGTTCTTTACGGTGACTTTGTTGAGTTCACGATAATCGACACACATCCGCATGCTACCATCCTTCTTTTTGACAAAAAGTACCGGTGCACCCCAAGGAGAGTTACTAGGTCGAATGAAACCCTTATCAAGTAACTCTTGGAGTTGCTTCATCAATTCTTGCATTTCCGTTGGAGCCAAACGGTAAGGAGCTTTAGCAATGGGGTTAGCCCCCGGAATGAGATCAATGGAGAATTCAACTTGCCGTTCAGGAGGAATGCCCGACAAGTCTTCAGGAAAAACGTCGGCATATTCATTTACAATAGGAATGTCTTCAATGGATAGAGGTTCTTTCTCAACATCGACGATGTGAGCAAGATAGGCATGACATCCATGAGACATATAGCGTTTGGCACGAGCAAAAGTGCATATGGCAATGGAACGTTCCTTTCTATCACCAAAAACTACCAAGTCTTCACCTTTAGAATTCTTCAAATATATCGCCTTTTCATCACACGCAATTTTGGCGTTACAAGAGCTCAACCAATCCATGCCCAAAATTACGTCAAATTCTCCCATCGGAAAAGGAATTAAATTGGCTTAAAAGAGCTCCGAAGAAATCTTGATCTCACACCCTTTATAAACATCCTTCACTAATTCCATCCTACCATTTCCAACCTCAACTTGCAAGGTATTTTCTAGACACGACTTAGGCACGGGAATAACATGAATTACCCTAGTGGCAACAAATGATCTATTTGCCCCCGAATCAAAGAGAATACGCATAGGCACATTATATACAAGAAAGGTACCTGTGACAACGTCATCCGTATTTCTTGCTTGTTCCACTGTGAGTTGAAAAGATCTTCCACGTGGATTTCTGTGAGCTTGAGCATTTTTCCTTTCCGCTTCTTTCCTCCTTTCCTCAAGTCTTTCCTCCTCGGTCAATTTAGGACACAAGTTTCTCATGTGGCCATCTTCAAAACATTTGAAACAATAAACGGGCTTTTGGGGCTTTGACCGACATTCCCGACTAGTGTGCCTCGGCTTCCCACAAGTATAACAACCTCTATCTGTCGCCTTACATGTCCCTGAGTGATTCCTCTTGCATTGACGGCAAAAGGGAATGTTTCTTCTATGAGAGTTGTTACCGGAACTACCCTCTTGTTTGAACCGTTTGTTGGGAGAAATCACATCTTCGTGCTTCCTTTTTAACTCGCCTTTATCCACCCTAGCCATCTCAATCTCGTGGTCCCTAGCCACATCCGCCAACATGGAGAAAGACTCCATTTGGCGTAGGCTAATCTTCTCTCGTAGGCTCTTTTTCAACTTCAAGTAAAATTGCTCTTTGAGCAATTGATCATTCTCTAGAAATTCCGGACAAAATTGAGCCTTGTCCAAGAATTGGGCTCGGAATTCGTTCAAGCTCATGGTACCTTGACAATCGTTGAGAAATTCGCTTCTCAACTTTGTTACTTCGGCTTCCGACCGAAACTCCTTGAAGAACATTTCTTTAAACTCGGGCCACTCTACGTTATCCAAGGCCCCCTTCTTGATTGTCAACAAGCCATCCCACCACCTCTTTCCACTATTTCTTAACATCCCAACCGTGAATACCACTTTCAAATGAGAGGGACATTGACTAGTACGGAATGCCCCCTCGATCTCGGATATCCACTGGGTACACACGATGGGATCACGGTCACCGTGATACTCCGGTGGGTGGCACACTTCAAAGTCTCGGAAGGTGAATTTCTTCTTGTAAGTTCTTTCCCCGGTCACTTCTACTTCCTTTTCATCTTCAGTTTTCTTGCCTTTATCTTTGGCATCACGCTTCTCGAACTCTCGTTGCACATTAATTGCAACTTCTTCCTTGATCATTTGGGCAATATGATCATTTACCGCCCCTTCCAATGTTTGATTTAGCCTTTTGAGCAAAACCGGAGTATACTTTTCAAGCGCTCTCCCAATTTGGTCTGAGATATCCATGTTATCTTCATTAAATATAGGCTCTTCTTCTTCGTTTTGTTGCTGGTGTTCATCTTCGTTGTTATGTTGATCGGCCATACTATAATAAGATTTAGATAAACTGACTTAATTCATAATCTATCTTCACACACTCAAACTAAGCCAACCCTATAACTTTATACAAAACCGCCCCAAGGTTTGATGCCGTTAGTTTATAATTTGTTAGTACTTCAACCACAATAAGGCCGGCTTCTTATTGTGTTTTAATACTAGCAAGTTTATAAGCTAACATCATCAAACACTTTTTCAGGTCCCATATAAAATTACCGAACACCTAAGGTCAAGTCATGTCTAAGGTTTAAGTCTAGGCATTCACTAAACGAGGGAATACCTAAATCCCTTAAACCTCGGCTCTGATACCACTTGAAAGAACTCAACTCAACTCGACCATATTTTTTTTTTTTTTTTTTCAAATCCATACTTAGAAAAATTTTAGACAAAATAAGGTGAAAAACTCAAAATGTTCAAATTCAAAATCTAACAAATTAGAACACCTTAATATGTTATAATAAACATTTCGTATAAGTTCCAGACCTTGAAAACATCGGATGAAGCTCGGAAAAATTTTGCTCGAGGACAGAGAAACTGCGGCCGCAAGCACGGTCGACCGTGCTTTGCGTCTGTGCTCTCAGAAACTGAACACCAAAAAGGAAATACTGCAGACGCTGAGCACGGATAGCCGTGTCTGCGTCTGTACTCTTACTGCATACACCAAACATCAAATTTGACTATTAACTCAATTTGCGACTTTTTCCAACTCAAAACCAAACCTCATATTACAACATTTTTGAGCTCAAACAAGGATTTGACCCATTTACAAGCATAGTTATGATATTTATTTGAAACAACATCCATAAACACAACCAAATGGGTCGTCTACCCAAGTTGACAATTTAAACAAAACGACCATACTTACTCTTGAAACCATAAGACCCAACATGACCATAATTCCAAAAATTTATCAGAAACAAGATTAGCAAAACATTAAAGAGTGTCAAGAGCCATAATGAGGTGGGATATCTAAGTGTCTACACAAAATACCATTCTTCCATGAATGGCAATACCTCCAAGTCTTCCAAAAGCAACTTCAACTTCAAATCAACAAATCCTTAGTTCCTTCTTCCGGAACCGCCTATAAAAAGGAAACAACTAAAACGTAAGCGAACGCTTAGTGAATATACTTGCATACATCTATGGATACGAAAGAGGGCAAAGTACAAGGACTTTCACATGTAACCTATGGCATCGTCATGTCACATTTACATATTCACCTTGCACACTAACAACACATATATGGATCCATACAAGCCAATCAATTACCACACATGGACTAACAACTTCAACATGGTGGTCTTTCCACACATGGACAAATAACTTCAACATGGTGGTCTTTCCACACATGGACAATCAAACTTCAACATGGTGGTCTTTCCACACATGGACAATCAAACTTCAACATGGTGGTCAATTGACCCAACATAAACATAAAGGTATGCAAATATACTCACCTTCTCCGCAACTTCAAACAAACACTCGATAATATGTCAATGCACAAATACAAGTTTTCAACCTATCATCACATCATAATATGCATATAAGCTAATATTCACAATCTTGACTAACTCAACTTAGTCATTCTAACATTTCACTAACATTCTTAACCTATAATCATCTTACTTTGTCATTGAGTTGCTTTTCTTTCACAAAATTGTTTATTGAATTCAATCCAACATCAACATCATCACTTTTATCTTCCAATAATTTAACTAGTAAAAATCATCACTTTCTTAAGATCAATATTTTCATCTCAACACACATATTCTTAGTTAATTACATTAAGCAACTCAATAACAAACTAGAATGAATAAGAATTTGGGGAAAAACTATACATAAATCACTTTCTAGCAAAATCCCCAATTTTTGGTACTCCAAGAACCCTAATTTCAATAGAAAAGATAAAAACTAGGTTAAAAAATCAATACCTCTAAAATGGAAGATAAAATATTAGGGTTTCCAAATCACAATTTCTTCCCCTTTTCTTCTTACTAAAATTCAGCCACCACCACACCTCACAAACCCTTATTTTTCAATTTTTAATGATTAAAGATGATTATTATTATTATTATTATTATTATTATTATTATTATTATTATTATTATTATTATTATATTATTATTATTATTATTTATTATTATTATCCTTGAATTAGAAGGAATTACAATTTGATTTGATAGAAACAAGAAGAAGAAGGTTGGAGAGCTTGAAGAAATGATAGTGGAATGGTGAGTATGGAGGGAATGGTGTGGCTGGCAATCTAAGAAGATGCCACGACCCATCTCCAATTTTGGTGTGAAAATATCCACTATCCGCTAAAGTTCAAACTAAATTATCCCCATATTGAAAAATGAAATAGTAGGAAATTAATTTAATGTCAAAACTATAAAAAGGGGTTAATTTCTTTACCTTAAAAACTTTGGGGTGTTACATATACAAAAACCCTCTGATGAGTTTATTCAACCCCCGAATAAACCCTAAACCAAACCCTAAGTCGGACGAATCGACTTAGATAAAAATCCATACGGCGTAAAGCGGTTTCCTGACCCTCTGACCGTAAAGGAATCGCCGATCAAGACCGACAACCCCACCTACACCTCCGGTTGAGCCGTAGTGCGATTATTTGATCAAACACCGGTGGTCCGAAATTTTCCTTAACCGGCCTATGGAGGGATATAGGGACTGAATGTTGCTGGTATCAACTTTGTTATCGGAAAAAGGCTTGATTTCTTGATCTTGATGTGTGTCCAGTCGTCCCCTATTCTGCAGGAAGGTCAACCTAGCCATTTTTTTTAGGACTTTTGATGCAAAATGGTCTTTTCACAAGATGATTTGCTTTCGAGGTCTATGCCTTCGCATTAAGTTGTATCTTTGTTGTTTACACTCCTTTCCAAGTGCCTGAATTTTCCCGCTGCTATTGCGTCCTCTATGGCCCGCAGCAGGTTTCGACATGAGTCCGTGTTGTGTCCATAATCTTTATGGAATTCACAATATCTGCTCTGATCTTTTTTCTTGGTTATCAGTCTGGGTGGGGGTAGTAATGTTTGTGCCACCGTTTCTGTTGCAAGGATTTGCTTCGGGGACTTCGTGAGTTTCAATAGTATTATCTTTTTCCCCTCCCCCTGAGCACCTTCATTATTGACGGTGTCTTGATTCTCGTTGACCCAGGCATGAGCTTTTACCACAAGCTCATCGTACATTTCTGGTAGATTTGCCATTAGATTTTCGACTAGCATCGGTGCCCGAAGGCCATGACTGAGTCCTGATATCTTTTGACTTTCAGGTATTCTACTTATTTCCTGGGTTACCTACGTGAACCTGGCTATAAATTGCTTGATTGTTTCTTCTTTTCGTCGCTTTATATCGTGCGCCGCTAGGTGTGTCTTTTTATAGTTTTTTGATTTGCCAAATCGTGACACAAATTTTTCTTCGAGGTCCCTGACATATCCTTAGGTTCTTAAACTTTCACTCCATTCCTTCGCTTTCCCAGTTAGGTACTGGAAGAAGGCTCGGCAAATCGTTCTCAGATCCCATCTCCGAGTTGCCGTAATTCTGGAAAAACGGCTCAGGAAGTCGGCTGGGTCCCCCTCACCATTATATCGTATATCTTCAATTGGCGTTTCTTCTTCTTTTATCAAGACATCTGGTGTCATTGCCGCGGACGGGCTGCTCATATCCTTATTACCTATTCCGGGTACAAGTCTGGGCGGAGGAGCATTTTCCACTCGGAGGTTTTCTGATTTTACGCCCCCCGTAAGATAATGTCCTCCCTGATGTGGGGAGACAGGTTCTGGTTCATATACCTGACCTGTTTCTCTTAGTCATCTTATTATTGCACATAGTACGTCATACTTTGCCTGTACATAAGCGTCAGTGATCTGCTTATCTATTAATATGGACGTCCTTCCTCCAGGTTCGCCCGACACCTCCGTAGGTGGCACTCCGTCCGGGGTTTCCGGATCTTGAGGCTCTTCCGTGTCTTCGGAAGCATTCCCCTTTTTGTCTGAATTCACCCTCATGTTTTTTCTGGGTGATGAAGTGCCCTCATTCCAGAGTATCGTCTCTATATCCTTTCGGTTGGTCAGTCCAACGGGTGTCGCGCTTGGGGTTACGTCCGAAGGTCCTTCGGGGAAATTACCTTGACCTAAACGTGGAGTGTTCGGCTCGGGTTTTCTTCGCTTACACTCCCGTGCCTTTGTCGTGAGATTCTCCTGTTGTGGGCTTACTATTTTAGTTAGCCCTTCTTTTGAGCAAGACGAGATATCAATCTCTTTTTTCTGACTTTGGCTTAGCAGTTTTAACTTAAACCCCTCCTGTATCCGATTCTGGTGTTATTCTACCAACGCGATGCGAGCGCCTTTTCTGGCGAACCCTGCGGGGTTGTTACAAGTTTACCTTGGTTCTTTGTTATGATCACGCTACGGCGTTGGCTCCTTAGTCTCGCATTGGATGTAAGTCCCAACTATTACTAGATGGGTGCTGAAGACACCTCTATGTCAATGGTGAATGAACTTTGCAACACAATCAATTAATCTGGATATGACCAGTTTAGATTGATTGTGTACCAGGTTAACTGGAGTTAATATATTAAGGTAACAGAATGTGTAAGTCAATGCAATGCAATAATATAAATGACAAGTATATAAATTGGTGAGACAATATGTAATTTTCAAGTGTATTTTATTTATTAATTGTTTAAATAAAATACAAGGTTGTTGCGGAACCAAGATAATACAAGAATGTAAATATCCTAACAACCCATGAAATACAATTGATCTAAACTTGGAAATTCTCCTAAACAATCAAAATACTTAAAGTTGTGAAATGTTCCTTTTTGCGATTGAGAGAATATTGCACAAGTTCACCAATATTGCAGAATGTATGTAATTGCAAAGTTGTGAAAATGCTTGTGCAAGGACCTCTATTTATAGTCGAAGATTGAGCATTGGGATCTCAACTTCGACGTACAAATATGGTTGACAGCACACAAAAGTATTGTTAAATAATCCTTTGTGTGTGTGCTAAATAAAGTAAGACAAAAGGTTACTTTATTCAACCACTCTACATCTTTGCACTTTTATCCAGAGACAAGATTATTGTCCGGTTAAAAGGATGTAGTGTAAAAGGTCCTCCTCGTAATCAGTGTAAAGCTTTGTAAGAGCATTTACACTGGAAGATTCTCCAGTTGATTGATCTGGTAGATTGTCAACTGGGCTTCGCTGCCATTGCCAATCTCTGTCTTCCATTTGTTGTCTTCGACTTCAACTGGAAGGTCTTCAGATTCTAGTCTTCAGATCTCAACTGGAGGAAGTCATCAGTTGCTAAAACTGTACAATGCAACTGGACTTCTAATATTTCGGACAATTCTGCATGCTCTCCAGATGTCACTGTAGAGCTCCAGTTTATAGCTTAAACTGGACCTAACAAATTCCCCCTAATTGTCCTGAAATATTGCCAAGTATTTTCAAACTTGTTTCTATACAAGTTTAAGTTTGAAATACTTGAGTTTGATAAAACCTATTAAGTTTCCAAGACATTTTTATAGATCATCAAATGTCTTGGGTTTAGTTTTAATTGTTTGTAGATCTTATCAGATATCTAACTTGTGAGTTACAATCTGGCAACTTGTATATACACACTTTTACAAAGAAGTTACAAGAAAGTAAATAAAATTACAAGCAGATAGTTAGAAGGAAAACTTAAATAGATGGCCCTTCGCCAGTTTTCCTTCTTTTTGCAACTGATGAAATTGGCTGTTTGTCCTCAAGATCAAGGCCTAATCTTTCTTCAATGTTTTCCTTGAACTTGATTAGATTTTGCAATACATATTCCCAGCCCTTTTCAACCTTGTTCTTCCTCTGCCTTCCTTCCAGCAATCTCAACATTTCCACATGCTCTGAATGACCATACTGATGGACATCAGGGTTCTCAGTTGTTCTCTTAGGTCCACCAAAGTATTGTACCTCAACAACAAAATGTTTAGCACCAGGCTTGATCGAAACTTTAACATGAGTGATCTTACCTCTATTGTACCTTCGACGTTGTACATCAGACAAATATGTGCGAGCCTCTGATTCATTAAAGAAAAGGAGATGGATGAGCAGTCATCAGAAAGGGAAGCAGTGTACCAGAACTCGCACAAGTAGTCGTGAAACAGCTTGCTTGGGTTCAGAGAAAAGGCATCGCTGAGGGGAGAAATCCGAAGAAAGGATTGGATTTTCCCAATAAGAGAGTCAGCGGCCTGGTGCCCTTGAAGAGATGCCATTGGTTTATTTGGATTTAATTTAATTAATTTTAAACTAATGGGAGCATCAGTAGCGCGAGAAACATTTTGTGATGGAGTATACTCAGCAGTGAGTAGATTCACATCACGGGAACGAGATGAAGAAGAAGATGATTTAGGAGCCATTTGTGATATTGGATTTAGGGTTTTGGACTTAAAGAAGAAAGAGAGAAAGGGATCTCGAATTGTGAATGATTGGAAGAGTAAATGAAAGGAATTTTGAGTGAAGTAAATGAGAAGGATATTTGGTGGGGGTATATATATAGGTAATAAAATATTACCAAAATATATACGAAAAGACATTTTAGTACCCAAATTTTGAAATAAATTGTAAAAAAAATGATTTTCAGAAATTTTGAGAATTCAAAAACATTTAATACCTCCCATCAAGCATTTAATGCTACGACGGCTGGTATTCCCACTCACCCACTAACTTCATCAATTCCCATAAAAAGTGCAGTAACTTTCAGCAGAAAAGTCTTAACACGTAAGACATGTCAGGTGACGTTTGTGAGTGCGAGATAAGCACTCGAGTAACATCACGTGTCACAAGTATCCACCAAGTAAAACATAACGTTATGAAATCTGGCTGACCACCATTTTAAGACAAGACCAAACTAGCAAACTGCAAAAAAAAAATTTTTTTTTTTTTTTTTTTAGATGTCAGTTTCAACTGATGACTTGTAGTTACATTTTTCAAGGAAAAAATATAACAAATTTTAATTTGAAAAATATTTTGAGTCTTTTCCCCTTAAAAATATGATCCATTTGATCAATGACTAGTCTTTGAGTACATCAAGGTGTTCAATCTCCAACCAATCAAGGATCACCTAGACCATCCTCAACTGGAGGGCCTCTCCAGTTTAATGAGGATTTAACATACCCAGTTCACTGATGAGATGTTTAAAAGTTTTCTCATCAAAAGGTTTTGTAAAAACATCAGCTAGCTTTTTATCAGTGGGGATGAAATGTATTTCAATGTCTCCTTTCATAACATGATCACGAATGAAGTGATACCTGACGTCAATATGCTTTATCTTTGAGTGCATCAGTGGGTTGTGAGATATAGCAATTGCACTGGTGTTGTCACAAAAGATTGGGGTTCTTGTGAATTTCATACCATAATCAAGCAACTGGTTTTTGATCCAGAGAATCTGGGCACAGCAACTGGTCGCAGAAATGTATTCTGCCTCTGCAGTAGACATTGAGACCGAAGTCTGCTTTTTACTGGTCCAACTTACCAGTTTTCCCCCTAGGAAGTGACATCCACCAGTTGTGGATTTTCTATCAATCTTACAACCTGCATAAACCATTAGATCTAACCCTGAACCTTTGGGATACCAAAGACCAAGGCTAGGGCACCCTTTCAGGTACCTGAAAATGCGTTTAACAGCATGCAAATGTGATTCTTTTGGATTAGCCTGAAATCTGGCACATAGACATGTTGCAAACATAATATCTGGTCGACTGGCAGTTAAATACATCAGTGAACCAACCATTCCACGATATTCCTTTTGGTCTACTGGGTTGCCATTTGGGTCAGAGTCCAAATTTATTGGAGCTGAAATAGGTGTGGTTTTTGATGGGATAGAATCATATTTGTATTTTCTTAACAAATCTCTGACATATTTTTCTTGGTTAATAAAAATACCATCCATGGTTTGTTTGATTTGTAAACCTAAGAAAAATGTTAATTCACCCATTAAACTCATCTCATATTCTTGAGACATACTTTTCGAAAACCTTTTACACATTCCATCATCAGTTGACCCAAATATAATGTCATCAACATAGATTTGTACCAACAAGATATTACCTTTTTCTTTCAAGATAAACAAGGTATTATCTATTGCACCTCTTTGAAAACCATTTTTGAGAAGATGTTTAGTTAGAGTGTCATACCAGGCTCTTGGGTCTTGTCGAAGACCATACAAGGCTTTGTTCAGTCTATATACCCAATGAGGATGCTTTTCACTTATGAAACCTGGAGTCTGCGTAACATACACTTCTTCTTCCAACTTGCCATTTAGAAACGCACTTTTTACATCCATCTGGAAGACCTTGAATTGCAAGTGAGCAGCATAAGCCAAGAAAATTCTAATGGCTTCAAGTCTTGCAACTGGAGCAAAAGTTTCATCGAAATCAACACCTTCTGCTTGACAACAACCCTTGGCAACCAATCTTGCTTTGTTCCTTACAACGTTGCCATCTTCATCTATCTTGTTCCGGTAGACCCACCTCGTTCCAATGGGTTCTTTCTTTAACCCTGGAGGACAAGAAACAAGTTCCCAAACGTTGTTCCTTTCGAACTGGTTGAGTTCTTCTTGCATAGCTTCAACCCAGCTTGGATCTGCCAAAGCCTCGTCAATCTTCTTCGGTTCAATCAGTGATAAGAAGGTGACGTTCAAGCATTGATCACTTGTGGCTCTTCTAGTCTGAACCCCACTATCTGGATTGCCAATAATCTGCTCGATGGGATGAGCAGCTGTCCATTTAGTGTATTGACTAGGTTGATATACTACAACATCGGTGCAAGACACCTGACGATCTCCAACAGATGTAGCAACTGAAGGAGGATCAGTCCAAACTACTTCAACTTCATCATCAGTGTCAACTGAAGAGTTAACATGATTATCTTCAAACAAAGGTATATCTTGAAGAACTGGAGAAGTTTGAACTGGTTCTGATGTTGTTGTGGCACGTACATCAGATCCAATTACCAGTTTTTCAGGTAGGTTAAAACTGATAGAGGGATAAAATGAGGTGTCACTGGAGCTCTTCTTTTCCTTAACTGGTTCCAAGACTTGATGTCTGGAAACATCTTCTGGTGCAGTAACTGATTGATGAACTTGATCAGATACACCAAAATCAACTGGGACAACTGAAGATAAATCAAGGGTTGGTCTTTTGTTGATTGTTTCATTTGATTCATCGGATGTGACATGAATTGTCTCATGTACCTTTTGGAGTCTATAATTATAAAATCTATAGGCTTTTTCTTATATCTGAATACCCCACAAAGACACCTTCGTCAGCTTTTGCATCAAACTTTCCCAACTGACTAGAATCGTTTAAGATATAAACTAGACAACCAAATACATGAAAGTATCCAATATTTGGTTTGCGATTCCTGAGGACTTCATAGGCAGTCTTCCTGTGTCTCTTGACATAAACTGACCTGTTTTGGGTGTGACAAGCAGTTGCCACAGCTTCAGCCCAAAAACAGGTGGGAAGACCAGATTCAGATAACATACTTCTGGCAGCTTCAATCAATGTGCGATTCTTTCTTTCAACCACACCATTTTGTTCTGGAGAACGAGCTGACGAGAAGTTTTGAGAAATGCCAGTGTCAGTGCAAAATGTCTCCAATTCTTTATTAATGAATTCTGTACCATTATCACTTCTCAACTGACACACTTTCTTGGTATACTTGAGTTCAATTCTTTTGATGAGAGAGACAATTTCACCAGGTGCATCACTCTTTGATCTGATAAATATCACCCAACAAAATCTGGTGTATTCATCGACCACAACTAAAGTGTATCTCTTGCCAGCTTTAGTTTGAACATTCACTGGACCAAAGAGATCCATATGAAGCATGTGAAGAGGTTCAGTGATACTGAAATTCTGTGTGGTCTTGAAACTGGCTCTTTTATTTTTGCCCATTTCACACCCTGGACATGGCTTCTCCTTTTTAAAGGAAAACAAAGGTATCCCATCCACCAGTTGCTTTCTTGACAACTTGTTGATATTTTTGAAATTAAGGTGGGACAGCCGTTTATGCCACAGCCAGTTGGTGTCCTCATCAGCCTTGACATAGAAACAATGCTCTTTTGGAGCAGGCTCCATGTCCATGATGTACACATTCCCTTTTCTTGGTGCAATCATAACTACCTTCCAATCCTTGTTAAAAACAGTGCCTTGAGCAATATCGAACAGTACCCTATATCCATCATCACAAAGTTGACTGACACTTATCAGGTTATATTTCAAACCATTAACAAATGCAACTTTTGTGAACTGGATCTGCCCATTGTCAACAACACCATATCCTTCAGTTTTCCCACTTCCATCATTACCAAATGTCACGGCCGGTCCATCACAAACAGTGAACTCTTCCAGCAGGGGCTTACATCCGGTCATAGTCCGGCCAGCAGCGCTGTCCAGATACCAAATATTCTTCTTTCGATCGCCCTGCACACCAAAGTAAGTAATTAGTTATTTTTGTGAACCCATCTTTTCTTGATGGGTCCACTAGATTTGTGGTTAGGCCAGAGTTCAGTAAGTTGTTTATGGTTATCTCTTTCCAATGCCTCATTTTTCAAGATCAAATTTTAGTTTTTGGTTATCTCTTTCCAATGCCTCATTTTTCAAATCTGACTCTTTAAGAGCCAACTGGACACTTTGCAAATCATTTATTTGACCTTTCATGTTGTTAAATTCAACCAAAACTGTTTCCATGTATCTTTCACAGTCAGTTCTCATGGTTTCAACAAATAACAAGTCATCATTCAATGATTCAGCAATATCCAGTTTTAGTTCTGAATCTAACTCGACATCGTAATCCCTTACCTTCTTTAAAATGATGTCAACCCATCTTCCAGAAACAATATCATCTTTCACCACTGGTTGCTGATTTTCTAATGCCATGAAACACACATCTCTAATCTCTTCTTCATCATCAGATGAGTGATCAGAGAGTTCCCATTTCCCTTCAGTTTGAGCCATCATGCACTTGTTCTTTTCTTTCTCTTTTTCTTGTTCAAGTGACATGAGAGCAATCTGGGCCTTAAGTTTCTTGTATTTGGCCTTATAATCATCAGTTTTAACAAAATTTGGGACAATAGGACCAGTTTGGTTGTTCATCTGACTAGATCTGTATTCCTTCATGAAATGACCTTTCTTACCACATTTGTAGCGGGTAAGATTAGCCTTATCCAGAGAAATTGAACTGAAAGCATTATTGGACCCATTAAATCGATTAGATTTATGCTTGAACCTATTAAAGGTTTTAGCAATCATGGCTACCAGATCATCATCGTCAGTTTCCTCACAACCATTACTTAGATTTGTGGTTAGGTCAGAGTTCAGTAAGTTGTTTAACATTTCCTTCATAGAATGTAACTGGACATTCTCAGTAGACATTAAAGCAGCACAAGGTTGCCCAATAAAGTTGGCAGCCTTGGAACTCTGAGCATGGTTTAAAGCATCTTGCTCAGCCAATATTCTTGCAGCATCATTATCTTCAGTGAATCTGAAGGCTCCATAAAGGGAAGCAAGAGTATGGTTGTGCAAGGTCTTACCTTGTCTTAAGACAAGAACCATGTGTACCCATTTGGATGGCAAAACATCACAGAATTTTTCAAGAAGAATATCCTTATCCTTCTCCACTCCCAAGCCTCTAAGTTGATTAATTAGGCTAGTAAATCTGGTATAAGTACTAGTTAAGCTTTCTTTGGGAAGAGCAAAGAAGGATTCATACTTCTTGTTAAGAGCAACCATTCTAGTGACAATGGTGTCATTTCCTCCTTCAAACTGGAGAACTAATTCATCCCACATAGATTTTGCACTAGGAAATAGCACAAGTGTTGGAATTAGTTCCTCGGGAATAGCAGCAAGGATCATGTTTTTCAGTCTGGTATCAAGATCAACCAGTCTGCGATCCTCATCTGACCAATGTTCCTCAGATTTTTCCCTGGTGCCTCTTCTCCCAGTAGGGTCGAGAAGAGGGCTAACACCACTGGACATGGGTATATATGGTCCATCCTTAAGGATTTTCAACATATACCTCTCTATCCCACCAAAATGCAAGAGCATTCTAGCCTTCCATGTACCAAATGTCTCACCATTCCCATCGAATTTGGGAACAGAAGTGTTGGAGTAATGTACATGAACATGGTTAGCTCCAGGAGTAGGAGGAGGAGGGTTAGTATTTAAAGGAGTTGTAACATTAGGATTAGATTCATTTGGACCAGAACCATTCTCACCTTCAGCAGCCATCGAAGCAGACCTAGGTTATAGAATTGAAACAATTCAACCTGCCTGCTCTGATACCACTTGTAAGTCCCAACTATTACTAGATGGGTCCTGAAGACACCTCTATGTCATGGTGAGTGAACTTTGCAACACAATCAATTAATCTGGATATGACCAGTTTAAATTGATTGTGTACCAGGTTAACTGGAGTTAATATATTAAGGTAACAGAATGTGTAAGTCAATGCAATGCAATAATATAAATGGCAAGTATATAAATTGGTGAGACAATATGTAATTTTCAAGTGTATTTTATTTACTAATTGTTTAAATAAAATACAAGGTTGTTGCGGAACCAAGATAATACAAGAATGTAAATATCCTAACAACCCATGAAATACAATTGATCTAAACTTGGAAATTCTCCTAAACAATCGAAACACTTAAAGTTGTGAAATGTTCCTTTTTGCGATTGAGAGAATATTGCACAAGTTCACCAATATTGCAGAATGTATGTAATTGCAAAGTTGTGAAAATGCTTGTGCAAGGACCTCTATTTATAGTCGAAGATTGAGCATTGGGATCTCAACTTCGACGTACAAATATGGTTGACAGCACACAAAAGTATTGTTAAATAATCCTTTGTGTGTGCTAAATAAAGTAAGACAAAAGGTTACTTTATTCAACCACTCTACATCTTTGCACTATTATCCAGTGACAAGATTATTGTCCGGTTAAAAGGATGTAGTGTAAAAGGTTCTCCTCGTAATCAGTGTAAAGCTTTGTAAGAGCATTTACACTAGAAGATTCTCCAGTTGATTGATCTGGTAGATTGTCAACTGGGCTTCGCTGCCATTGCCAATCTCTGTCTTCCATTTGTTGTCTTCGACTTCAACTGGAAGGTCTTCAGATTCTAGTCTTCAGATCTCAACTAGAGGAAGTCATCAGTTGCTAAAACTGTACAATGCAACTGGACTTCTAATATTTCGGACAATTTTGCATGCTCTCCAGATGTTGCTGGAGAGCTCCAGTTTATAGCTTAAACTGGACCTAACATTAGATATAGTTTGTTTCTCATCAGGTGGCCCAGGCGCAAGCATGCCTTGCGTTTGCGCCATTGGCAGAGGGCTCTTCGTGTTTATGGCGCCCATCGTACATACCACTCCTGGGGAGATATTCCGGTATCCTAGTGAGGCCATGTTCCCTATGTCTGCCGGTCCGAGTTTTTGAATTCGGATGTACAGACCAAGGGTACCCTGCTTACTCGGGCTCTAATCTCCTCGCACCGGTGTGCGACTCTCAGTTGGCCATTTTTGTGCCTCTGGTGTTTTTCCAACCACTAGCATCATATCAATACGTGTGGTACCCGGTATTTCAGACATACGTAGGCTCTCGTGATGTCGTTCGCTGATCTCTTGCTTGTTTTGAGGCGAGCGCGATCTTCTCATCTCCTCTGGCCCTATCAGGCGGCGTATTGTCGGTTCAGCCGTTGTTGCTGATTATTGCGATAGTGGGTGGGTGCCGCGGAGAAACAGTTTGTGCGTCCCACGGATGGCGCCAATTTGTTTGATCAAATAATCGCACTATGGCTCAACTGGAGGTGTGAATTGGGTTGTTGGTGTTTGTCGGCGATTCCCTTACGGTCAGAGGGTTAGAGGGACCGCTTTACGCCGGATATTGTGTGTCTAAGTCGATTCGATCGACTTAGGGTTTAGGGGTTTTATTTAGGGTTTATTCGGAGGTCGAATAAACTATGTGTGAGGATTTTTGTATGTTGTGTATGATGATGTGTCGTGAGGCATCCTCCCCTATTTATATAGAGGGTAGATAATTGATCGACGTCGAAGTATCAATAAAAAATAAACCTAAATACCTTATACTAGATAGGGTAAGTGGGTATCGTTCTTACGAGGAGCGTCTGTGATTATAGTCAAGTTTTAACAATTTTCGCTTGGTTTTAAAAATAATAAGAAAAACTAACATTAATTAACTAAATAGCTAGACTTAAATTAATAAAACAAGACAAAATTAAAAAGAGAACTTGTAAACAATAATAAAAAAAAATGCATCCCTCCCGAATCCCAAAAGTAGTATAATTTACTTAATAAACTTTACCAAGTATTTATTCTAAATTACATAGACATAATTTTATTACTTGACAAGAACAGAATTGGGCACAACCTATGTTAATTATATGACCTGTCTTAATCCCTAAACTAGGTGGACTCGGCACAAATCATTAACTCGCAATAAGTTGTCTTACGAAAATTCAAATCAAATAATAGTGAATAAAATACTCAATCAGTCATATGAATTATAATATAAAAAAACAATGTTTACGCAACTGAACGTAAAGTTCATTAAATAAAATTAACTAACAATTGTTCATCAAGAGAGATAGCAAAAACGTTATCCTTCCATCGGCTGCATCTTCCGTTCGTTTCTTCTCTTCGCTTCTGCCATTCGTCCGCAGCCTCCAAAAGGAGTTTGTCGAACTTCAAAACCCCACCAATTTAATTGTTGTCGTCGACCCCTCAATATTAATGAGAAGCTCCCTCAAAATATATATAGCTGCTCAATATTAATGATCCTCCAAGATTAATGATAAGCCCACGTGAGAGGTTTTTAGTTTCTAACCGCCATAATACCAAAACAAAACGAGAATTGAAGTTGGGCCCCTCTTTTGTTTAATGATCCATCTAAAATCAAAGAGAATGAATGTGGGCTGGTGGATTAGTCGCGGCCCAAATGACAAAAATTTATCCATCATTAAAGTCTTGTGGAATTTCTGTTGTTGACTTGTTTCTCAGCATGAGCACAACAAATAAATATACATCTTCCAATCACATTCCAGCTAGGTACTCTCACTTGATCATCATTTTGAACCATATTTTATCAATTTAAATTCAAACGTGAAATTTATAAAACATATATCAAAGTAAGTCTATTTTAATATAAAATTAATTTATATAATTATTATTAGGCCATTTAATATATATCTAATTATGACTTATCAAACCTTCCCAACTTAAAGTTTGTTTGCCCTCACGCAAATTAAACTTTGAAAATTAATTATCCTTTAGGTACCCAAATATGAAAAACATGACAATTAACAAAAAGAAGCTAAACCATTTAGCTGAAAAACAATTTGCTATGGTTAGGCAGTTTTAATCTTAAATGAAAACTGAAATGTTTTTCAATACTCAAATGATTCTCAAGCCTTGATAAGAACACGACTAAGCACCACTCAAATGAAACGAAACATATCTCACTATCACACTCCAACTGACAAACTATTGGGTTGTATAATGAATAATCACTCAACGCCTAGTCGTGATGCATACTATTTTACCATAGGCTTGTTCTAGAATCAAATCTTCACCGACATGGCGTAAGCACCAAGTACAACCATCCGAAGAGGACTTTTAAAGGGTTGTAATGTTGTGAAAGAGTCATTAAAAATAAAAGGTATGGAATTTCTGGGAAATTGTTGTAAAATGTAAAATAAAATAGAAATCAAAACTTAAAAACATAGTCTAGTCCAACACAACCCGTGTCATTAGTTGTCATATTCCCAACTAACCCAATAAGAAGTTATCCTGACAATACAACTCAACAGGCCGATAAAAACCAACACCATTGTGGTGTATTACATTCAAGATGATTTAAACAACCATAACATACCATTGTTGGCTTTAACAATTGTACCAACTCCAAATGTGAAGAATATTAACACTATAGAACCTTTGTTGGTTTAATACAAATGTACCAACACAAAATTGACTTGACATAAATGTAGAAATACCAATTTTGCACATCAAGTTTAAAGCTCGATTTTGCACATCAAGTTTTTGGCGCCGCTGCCAGGGATTGTGTGCCGATTTAGTTGTTAATTTAGTAGTTTGATCCTTCCTCACGCGTGAGGAAGTTGTTTGCTTTAATAATTTAGCTTTTTCTTTGTTTATCACAGGTGCATTTGATGTTGGTGTTAGTTGTGTTTTGCAGGATTATTTCTAGTTGATGAACTTGCGTTCTTCGGGGTTACCTTTGCATAGTCCTTTGAGAACTCCACCAAGACGCAGGATTAATTTCGAAGCACCACCACCGTATTCACCTATAGCTTTACCCACCGTATTCACCGAATTCTTTAATCTTGCACTTATTAAAAAAGAGATGGGTGACGAAAGACCGAGAGATCCAAATGACATCCGGTATGGTGACCGACCCCGAACTATTCCTACGGCTTGTGGTTCCGCTATTAGAACACCGGGTGTTGATCAAAATTTCAACTTGAAGCCAAATCATCTTAAGAGCATCGAAGGGCAGAAATTTGATGGAAAGAAGAAATGGGATCGATATAAGCACTTGGAGAGATTTGAGAAGTTAGCACGGCTCTACCAATATGGCCAAAATCAAATGAATGCCATGAAGCTTGAGACTTTTCCCATTACTCTAACCGGAGAAGCCGAAGATTGGTTTATGATCTTTCCAAGAATTCGATTACTACTTGGGATCAACTCAAAGAAGCGTTTATCGGTGATTTTTACTCGGTTAGAACTCAAAGGCAATTGGAAAATTTGATTAGATCCTTTTTGCAAGTAGATGGGGAAGATGTTGTTGATGCATGGATCTGATTTAAAGAAATGTTGAGAAATTGTCCGGGACATGAATTAACCAAGGAAAAGTATGTAGAGTTGTTCTTTGATGGTTTGAATAAGGCGTCCAAAAGAGAGATGGGGTATGCATTTGGTGGAAGTTTCAGCAAGATTACTCCAAATGAAGGTTATGACATCTTGGAAGCTATGGAGAAGAATAATGCAGTTATGGATGATAAGAGGTTTTTGAAGAATGAGAGTAGATTAACCAAAGGAGCTAAGGAAGGTAAAGTTGCAAGAGCCGAAGGTAGTAACAACTCTAATGTCATTGACGAGATTCAGGCCTTATCTGCTCGTATGGATAAGGGATTTGCAGCTCACGAGTCTCGGTTTGGTTATCTTGAAAGGGATGTGAAAGTTCTTGCTGATGGATGTGATCATTGTGGAGATACACATTATTCTGAAGATTGTCCCAACCAGGGACCTGAAGATGTAAACTACATTTAGAATCAGCAACAAGGAGGTTTTCAGCGAAACACCGGTTTTCAGAACCGGTCATCAGGTAGTAACTCCTATAACTCTTCTTTTCCTGCTAATACTACTCGTTTTTCAGGTAACAAGTGGGAAAGGAACAACTATCAAAATCAACTACAGCAGTAGGAGACTCAACAAAGTCAAGGATCAAGTTCTTCTACTTCTACTCCTGATCCTAATGCCGAGTTGAGAGAGATGATGAACCAAATGATGAGCAATCAGATTGAGACCAACCAAAGCATTCAGAATATAAGAGAGGATACTAAGGAGTTGAGTGAGAGGTTGGATAGGATCAATGGCAAAATGGAGATGAATGCAAAGAATCAGAGCATCAACTTCAAGGATCTTGAAAGTAGGATGGCTGCTATAACTAGGCCTCATGGTGCTTTACCTAGTAACACTCAGCAGAATCCAAAGCAGAATCAAGGGTCGAATAATGGTCAGAAGTACACTCCACCTACAGTTCGTCAGGAGCAAGCAAAGGCCATTACAACCAGAACAGGTAGATCCTATGACCCTCCTCCTAATCCTAATGTTATTGTTTCAGATGTGCAGGATACAGGTGATAATGATGAAGCTGAAGTTAATGAAGAAATTGAGATGGAAGATAGTTCGACTGTAAAGACTCCGGTTACTCCACCGAAACCAGCTGTGATACCCGAGGCTAAGCCATACAAGCCTAAGGTTCCATTTCCACAGCGGTTCAGAATGGCTAAGCTAAAGGAACAGTATGATAAATTTGTTAATATGATTAAAAATGTTCACATTAATGTTCCTTTAATTGATTTGATCCAGGGAATGCCAAATTATGCAAAGTTTATCAAAGAACTTGTGACGGATAAAGGAAAGATGGATGAGGTGAAGGTCGCTTATCTTAATGCCGAGTGTTCTGCTATCTTGCAGAACCAACAGATTCCACCTAAGCTTGAGGATCCAGGGAGTTTCCTTATCACTTGTTCTATTCGCTCTTTAACTTGTAAGGCACTTGCCGATTTAGGTGCTAGCATTAACTTGAAGCCTTACTCGGTTTGGAGTAAGTTGGCATCTGGAATTTTGAGACCTACCCGTATGAGTATAAGATTAGCTGACCATTCTTTTCAGTATCCCATTGGGATTGCTGAAAACATGACTGTACAGGTAGGGCATATTGTCTTGTTGATTTTGTGATCCTCGAAATGGAGGAAGATACTAAGGTACCCCTAATTTTACGTAGACCATTCTTTAATACCGCGGATACTATCATCCGGGTGAAAGATAAGGAGAATTCTTTTGGTGTGGGTACGGATAGGATTGTTTTCAATGTTGAAAGATCTATTAAGCATTCTTACTCTACCGATGAGTCTTGTTTCAAGATAGATGTCATTGATGATGCTTTGGATCAGGAATTTGAGGAATTCATTGAGACTGAGGTAGATGAAGAGCTCACTCGCCTAGGAGATGGAGATATAGATGATGAGTTGTTTGCAGAGGTTATGGCACTAAGTTTGGATGAGACACCTCCAGAGGATGAGAACTTTGAAAGAGTTGTTGCTGATGGAAGCTCAAGGGTACCGAATTCTGTTGATGTACCCCCTACTGATGTAGAGCTTAAGCCATTGCCTGCGCACTTGGAGTATGTTTACTTGGCAGGTAGATCCTCTTTACCCGTAGTTATCTCTTCTTTCTCTCAAGTGAAGAGAAAGGACTTCTTTTGGCCGTACTTAAAGCTCATAAGCGGGCTTTTGCTTGGAAGACTACCGTCATTCCAGGTATTAGTCCTGATTTTTGCCAACATAAAATAGATTTTGTTGATGATGTGAAGCCCGTTGTCCAGAGACAAAGGAGGCTTAATCCTATCATGAAAGAGGTAGTTAAGAAATAAGTCATTAAGTTGTTAGATGCAGGGATCATTTTCCCTATTGCCGATAGTTCTTGGGTAAGTTCGGTCCATTGTGTGCCCAAAAAAGGGGGCATGACCGTTGTTGAAAATGAGAATAAGGAACTCTTGACCACTAGAACTGTCACGGGTTGGCGTGTTTGTATTGATTACCGTAAGCTTAATGATGCCACCCGTAAGGATCACTTTCCTTTACCTTTCATTGATCAAATGTTGAAAAGACTTGCAGGCAATGAATATTTTTGTTTCTTGGACGGGTTCTCCGGGTACTTCCAAATACCCATCGATCCAAAAGACCAAGAAAAGACCACTTTCACATGCCCATTTAGTACTTTTGCTTATGGCGAATGCCGTTTGGTTTGTGTAATGCCCCGGGCACATTTCAAAGCTGCATGATTGTTATTTTCCAAGACATGCTTGAGACCTCAATGGAGGTTTTCATGGATGATTTCTCGGTTTTTGGGGATTCTTTTCGGTCTTGCTTGCATAACTTAGATAAGATGTTGACACGGCGTGAAAGGACACACCTTGTTTTGAATTGGGAAAAGTGTCATTTCATGGTGACCGAGGGTATTGTGATGGGGCACAAAGTGTCAAAGGCCGGGATAGAAGTTGATAGGGCTAAGATTGATGTTATAGCCAAGCTACCCCCGCCTTCCAATGTGAAAGGGGTAAGATGTTTTCTTGGACATGCTGGTTTTTACTGTAGATTTATTAAGGATTTCTCTAAGATTACTCGTCCGATGACCCACTTGTTGGAGAAGGACGTCCCTTTTGTGTTTGATGATGCTTGTTTGAGTGCTTTTCAGGTATTAAAGGAGTAGCTGACTAATTCTCCCATCATGGTTGGTCCGGATTGGAATTTGCCGGTTGAATTAATGTGTGATGCAAATGACTATGCCGTAGGAGCGGTGCTTAGGCAAAGGGTTGATAAGCATTTCAAGCCAATCTACTTTGCTAGTAAAACCTTGAACCCAGCTCAGCAAAATTACACCACAACTGAGAAGGAGTTGTTTGCTGTTGTTTATGCATTTGATAAATTTAGATCATATTTAGTATTGAGTAAAATTGTTGTGTTTACTGACCATTCGGCCCTAAAGTACTTGTTCTCGAAACAAGATGCGAAGCCTAGACTTATCCGTTGGATTTTGTTATTGCAAGAATTTGACATAGAAATTAAGGATAAGAAAGGGGCCGAAAATTTGGCTGCCGACCAGGGAGGAACTTGAAGATTTGACATAGAATTTGAGTCGTCTAGAGGATCCTCACAGGGAGGAACTTCAAGAGGGGGAGATTAATGATCGTTTCCCCGATGAGTCGGTTAATGTTATTTATAATACTAATGATGGTCCTTGATTTGCAGATATAGCTAATTATTTGGTTGCAGGAGAGATACCAGATGATTTCTCGAAACAACAAAAGAAGAAGCTCAAGACCGATGCTAGGCACCACTTTTGGGAGTCACCATATTTGTTTCGTATTTGTGCAGATGGCATGGTGAGGAGACGTGTAGCTGAAGCTGAAATTAGGGAGATTTTGGATCCTTGTCACTACGGGCCAACTGGAGGTCACTATGGTCCTCAAGTTACTAGTAAGAAAGTGTATGATGCAGGTTTCTATTGGCCTACAATTTTTCAAGAGGCCCGGACTTTGGTAGAAACTTGTGACATTTGCCAACGACAAGGGAACATCACTAGACAACACGAAATGCCTTAACAAGGAATCCATGTATGTGAAGTTTTTGACATTTGGGGTATAGACTTCATGGAACCGTTCCCACCGTCTAACAAGTTTCAGTATATTTTAGTTGTTGTTGACTACGTGTCTAAGTGGGCTGAAGCTAAGGCTTTGCCTACAAACGATGCAAGAGTAGTCATTGATTTTTTGAAATATTTCTCTCGTTTTGGTTGTCCTAGGGCCCTAATTAGTGACCGTGGTACCCATTTTGAAAATCATCAACTAGCTAAGGTTCTAAAAAGATATGGTGTTTGTCACTACTTTTCGACTTTTTATCAACCACAGACCAGTGGTCAAGTAGAAAACACCAACAGGGCTTTGAAAAGGATTTTGGAAAAAACAGTTGGGGATAACCCCAAGGTTTGGTCAAAGAAGTTAGATGACGCCTTGTGGGCATTTAGGATGGCTTTTAAGACGCCGATTGGCACCACGCCATACCGGTTGCTCTACGGTAAGACTTGTCATTTACCGGTTGAATTAGAGCATAAGGCGTATTGGGCATTGAGAAACATGAACCTGGATATGATGGAGGCCGGTGAATTTAGGATGTTGCAACTTCATGAGCTCAATGAGCTTAGGTTGGGTGCATATGAGAACTCTAGGATTTATAAAGAGAAAACCAAAGTTTACCATTACAAAATGATCTGTAGGAAGGAGTTTAAGGTTGGAGCAAAAGTTGTTATTTTTGTCAAAGTTTAAAATCAAACAACCTAAGTTGACTTCTAGATGGATAGGACCTTTTGTGATTAAGCATGTGTATCCGTCCGGCTATGTTGAGCTGTTTAAAAGAAATGGAGACGGATCTTTTATTGTGAATGGCCATAGGTTGAAGTTGTACTTGGAAGAAGACCAAGAGGAGGGGATGGTTGAGGAAGTCCCCATTTTTTAACCCGAAGCTTGAAAGATGGTCGAGTCTAGCTCATAACTCGTAAATAAATTAAGCTCTTCTCGGGAGGCAACCCGTGTCTAATTTTGTTGCTTTGTATTTCATATTGTTAGTTAGCTTTTGATTTTGTATTGTCAAGAAAGTGCAAGTTCAGGTTTGGTGTGAAGCGGATTGAGATAAGTTTGGATTGAAACTAGGCAAAAAAAAATTCTGAAAACGTCCCCCACTGCGCTGCAGTGGGGGTGGAGAGTTCAACTGCGACGCATCCATTTCTTTCGTAAATTTTTTGGTTAAAAATCCCACTGCGGCGCAACCCATTTTCTCGGCATTCCAAATGCTTTAAACCTCATTGCGCCGCAGTGAGGGAGGTCGAAACCCACTGCGTCGCAGTGGGTGGGTTGACAAGTCAACAGGGGGAGCGGGTTAAGAGCCAATCAAAAAAGGGAAAGTTTATTTCTTATCTTCATAAAAAAAAGAAGAAAACCTCTTTCATACTTATCTCTTAAAAACCGAACGGTTCCTCTTCAAAAACTAAGAGCTCCGATTTTCACCTCAAATTCACCACAAATCTTGTATTTTTCTTCTTCTATTATCTCAAATTATCTATCATTACCATTATCATGGGAAAGAATGTAAGTTTTCTTGTATATTTTCTTTTTAATTCCTTAATTTTGATTTCCTGATTATTAGGGTTTAATTGCCAAATTGGTTGGTGGGTTTTGTGGGTAGTGTGTTATGGAAGCTAATGTAATGTTCAATTTCACGATTCAAACACTTGTTCGTCCGAATTTAAGTCGAAATTAAACTTAGGGTTTTGAAAATTTAGGGTTTTTTGATGAACAAGTGTGGGGGGTAATCAAAGTGTGATTATATAGTAATTGTTGCTTAATATAATTGTTAGAATGATTAATTACCCCGATTAGTTTGCTTAAATTCGTGAATTAGTTGAAGAAGTTGCCCAGATATTCAAACCATTGCGCCGCAGTGGTGGTGGGTCTTGGCCACTGCGCCGCAGTGGCTTGCTCGTGACCTGCACATGCCTTTGACCTCACTGCGCCGCAGTGAGGGAATGCCAAGTCCCACTGTGACGCAGTGGGAAGTCTCGTCCCATATTGTTCCCATGTCTCACTGCGCCGCAATGGGGCACTTCTCCTGCCGAAATTGAATAGTTTGCTTGATATGAGTTCGGCTTAGCATTCTTCGTTTAATATGATTGTTTGTTTATGTTTTGTGATTGTAGGATGCTTCTGGAGCTGACAAAAGGAAGAACCCAGAAGTGGGTCAATCTAGTGAGACCGCCGAGGTTCCCGCTAACACACAAAAACAACAACCGGAACCCCCAGCTCTCAAGTTTTGGCCGGGGCAACTTAACGAGAAACACACTTGGCTAGAGTTCAGAGGAGTGAAACAACCTCATAAAAACACGTATCTCAATAGGTTGTTTTCGTTTCACAAACAGGTTGTCTGTCCACCGAGGTATCTTCATTACATCGTTGCTCGATTATATGGTGTTGAGAGTGATATCAACAGGTGGTTCAGTATTCAGGTTCCGATTGGTGATAGGGTAGTCCACTCTGATATGTGGCAAAACATTCTTCTTAATAGGGAACCGGTGTATAGGGAGCTGTGCTTAGAGTTCTATTCGACTCTGAAATTGTCGAAGGAACTAAATAAGGTTAAAGATATTTTTGAAGAAAGATGTGTCTCATTTTATTGTGGGGGCACTCAAAGGAGGATTTCTATAGCACAGTTCGGGTTTTATTGTGGGTTGTATTCGAGTGAGGAGTTGGCTAATCCTGAGTTTAGGGCACTTTTGAGGAAAGGGTTGTATGTCAAGCAGGATATAGGTGACGGGGAGTCCATTGCTCAATATTAGACTCATATTTCTGGAGGAGGGACTTGGCCATCTGGGGGGACAGTTAGTGTGTCCAAAATTAAGAATGTGAGATTGAGATTGCTACATCGCTTGATTGTTACGTTTTTTGTACAAAGGTTGACTCACTGGGATAAAGCGTACCAAACAGATTTATGGCTTATCAAATTTTTTTCTGAGCGGGCACCGAGTAGATTTGTACTAGCCCCTATGGTTGTTTTGGACAGGATGTGCAACCATAGTGACTCTATGCTTGTGTTGGGACATTTTATTACTCGGATCTATAGGAGGATGGGCATTTTTGAGTCCAAGGACTGTCAGACTCATCTTTCTCCACCCGTTCATCAAGAGAGTTTAGAAGAGAAGGAATTAGGGAAGGCGAAGATTGTGAGGAAGGCACATGGGGGCCAATCTGCGAGGCTTTTGGATGATACTAGGGTGATTGCTGCACCGCCTCCTATTGTAGAGGCAACTGAGGATGTAGAGATGGGGGATGCTCCATAGGAGCCGCCGAGGAGGCGAGCTCAGGCAGGTATTGATTTGACTCCTTTGAGCACCCAGTTTCAGCAGATTTATGAGGGGCAGCAGGCTAGCCGCCAGGCTTTTAATGATTATCAGCGCCGTATGGATCAGGAGATCACTTGGTTAGGGTCCCAGCAGGGGTACACTAACTACACTCTTGATTATTACCAGCCGATGTGGCATGCCCAGTTTACGGGGAAGGATTTTGTGAGACCTGACCCGATTCCAGCCTTTAGCCCACCACCCATCCATGTTCCACCTTATCGACAAGATGGCGATTCTTACTTCTCTACGCCCGCCCAAATGGACTTGTTTTCACGGCCCCATGACTTGGGAGGATCTCCTAGAGGGCCGGTCCAGTTTGGTCGATACACGGGTGGTGATGCTGGTATTTCTTCCTCTATGCCTAGTTTTACTGCAGGTACTACTTATGGATTCGCCGATATTACTAACGGCTCAGGAGGATTTACTGCTGGAGGTTCAAGACATGTTGGTGATCAAGCAGGCAGTGGTTATGGTAGCAGTGGCTCAGGACAGGAGGAGGACCGCAACTGGGTGACGGATCTTTTTGCTCCACCCAGTTTCTTGCGCCCTGGACAGTATGATTAATGACAGAGGTGATGATGACTTTCATCCGGTTCTGTGGGATGGGGTCATATGATGGTTGATTGATTCTATTCAGTTTGGTATCTGGATGACTGTATTCTATACATTATTTCTTATTTTTCTTTCTTATTTCTGTTGGTATCCACCCTACAGGGTATTGAGACATTGTACTTTGTTATTTGTCTTTTTCTTTTGGTTTGTTTGCATGAACAGTAGGAATAAGGATATGTTTGGAATTTGTTATGGTTTAATTCTGATGCAATGTGAGCAGGTTATTGATAGTTATAGCGTAACACAAGTGTGGGGGGAACCCCTTGGATTCTCTTCTCATCTATTTCCTATGGCATCAATGTTGATTGTGTGATGGTGTGCATTTGCTGGTAGTAAGTTCAGCGCCGCATTTTTGTTGTTGGTATGTTTGATGCACACACAACTATTGCATTTCCGTTTTGTTACAAGTTGTTTCTCCCGCAAAGTAAAGTGTTCTTCCTTTTTAGGAAGCGCAATTTGTGGTAAGGGGTCGACTAACTTGTTTTAAAACGGAATGTGTCCTTGTTCTGGTATGTGCTCTATTTAACGATTTTACTTACCCCTTATTTACCTTATTTTGACCGAATATGGACATTGAGGGCATTGTCCATCTTAAGTGTGGGGGGTGGCAAATAGGTTTCAGCTACCCGATTTATCACTTTTGTTGTTTTGTCATTGAGATTTCTACCGGTTTGTTGATGTGTCCCTCTCCTAGGCTTTTGTATTTTATCTAGGGGTATGAGTCTCTATTTTGAGCTCTTCACTGTGATGTGCATGTTTAAAACTGGTGCTTTCAATTTGGCGGGATAATAGAATTTGATATGATTTTTAAACTTGAGTTGAACATGTCCTTGTGGTAAATTGCTTTTGACACTTAATTGATTACTTAATAAGCAATTTTACTACAAAATTTTCCCTTGGCAAAATTTTTAATTGGCAAAGTGTGTTCTGCACGGTTATTTGGCTAGTCCTTCGGGATTGATAACATTACTTGCATACTCATATATATCCAAAACACCCAATTGTGGGATTTAATCATTTCATATATAGTTGTTCAGGTGACGGTTTTGGTTTTTTTGCCTCGTAAATACGTCCCTCTCTTAGGCTCTTGGATTTATTCGGGAGTAAGGGTTTTCATTTTGATGCCCTGCACTAGGATGTGCGTGTTTGAGGTATTTCTAAGCCATTTCCGCGTTCTTTTCTTGATAAGAGTATACCGGTGATGTGTTGATTCTAGAACTTGGCCTGGTGATCGTGACGAGTACATCGGATGACGAATTGGCATTTAGGTTTGACCATACTTTTTTTTCTTTCTTTCTTTTCACTTTTCTTTTGTATATCCATACCTCTACTATACAAAACCTTATATATATACTTGTATATACACACATTTTTTCCTTTCTTTGTATACCTTAGAGCAAATTATACACAAATACATCCCTTTAACTTTACCTTTACCTTTGTATAAATCCACCTTTATATGTAAACTTTACCTAATTATACCTTGCTATACCGATACTCTAATATGGGGGCCATTGATTGTCATGGTTTGTTTGGATGGTTTGGGAGAGTTTCAGTGGGTTGATTTGTAGAATATTCTTGTCTATGAGAATACGACAATGGGTTAAGTTATTGAAGATTTTCTTGGATTGTTCAAACAAAAAAAGTGAAGTGTAATAGACATGTTTATCATTGTAAGAGGGTATCTACTAGTAGAGTAAAAATGGTTCAAAAGAATAAAAAGAATTGAAAAACAGAAAAAAAAAAAAAAATTTAAAAAAAAGAAAAGAACTTGGGCTACTAGTGGGTATTTCTCATTTTCAAATGTCTAGAAAGTTTGTTGTATCATTATTATGGAAGACTTGGTTGTTAATAAGTTGTTTGAAGTTAATGGTGTCGGTTTTGCTTGGTACTTTGGAGGTGTGTTCGCGGGATAGCATTTTATGGGTTAGTGGTTTGTTGGCAATCAATGGTATGGGTTTGATTAGACTATTTTTTTCATTTTTCATATATCTTATACTATTAATTCTTACCTTTCACTTTTAACCTATAAAGTTCCCATACTTCATTGTACATATCCATATATGCATAGCCTTAGTTTAACTATACAACCACCTTTGTGCATATTTTGACGATGTAATTGATCCTTGCGCCTTGTTGGTAGAGTGACGATCCTAGTTCAAGCCTATGGTAAAAGAGTATACATCACGACTGAGCTATGAGTGATTCTTCATATATTCAACCCAAAAGTAAGTTCAATGGAGTAGAATGATATTGATAGGTTTGTTTGTTTCACTTATGCTTAGTTGTGTTATCGAGGCTTGCGGATTGTTCAGGTATTGTCAAACATTTCGAGTTTTCATTTAAGATTAAAAGTGCTTCACCCGCCTTTTGTCATTTGACATGGTTGGTGTTGCTTCTTTTTGATACTTGTCACTTGTTTTGATAGTTTGATTGTCAAGGAATACTTTTTCTTAAATTCAGGATTTGCTTGAAGACAAGCAATGCTCAAGTGTGAGGGGATTTGATGTGACTAATTTATACCCATTACCTACATCATTATTGGCCATATATTTATGTAATTTAAGTCGATTTTATGTGCATTTGGCGCGTTTATGGTATTTGTTAGTGGTTTCAGGCTCTAAACAGGTTACACGCTCATCTTGCACGTTTTCGGAAGATTTATTAGCCCAGAAGTTGATTTGATAATCGAGAGTTGATTTAGGTAGAAAAGACGGCAGAGCTCGGCAAGTATTCGAGATCGAAAGAAGTTTGATTTACATAGGGAATGACTGCGCCGCAGTGGAGGGATGCTATGCCTACTGCGCCGCAACCCAATTCCACAGAAATTAATTGATTAAGCCCCACTGCGCCGCAGTGGGGATGGCAAGGAAAGGACTGCGCCGCAGTCAGCAAGGGAGAATTGGAGGCCGAGGATTCTCACTGCGCCGCATTGGAGGGGAATCATGCCCACTGCACCGCAGTCGCCGATGGTCAAAGTCAACATCACCTTGAGGAGATATTTAAATGCTCGGCACGCAACGGGTACGTTCCAGACCTTTACCTCCGATACTCCTTTGAATGTTTCCAGGAAATCGTCAGGGTCGCTTTTTCCATCGTACGTACCCAAGTGCGAAGGATACTTCAGATCCTTCGGGAGGGGATAATTTTGTATCCACGCCACGAACGGAGAGTCTTCGACATTGCAGCTAACTGTTTATAGTTCTAGAGGGTTTTGAACGACTTGGACCCTTCGTCTTGGTGGGTCGTAAAGTTCCAAGTCAGCTGCGAGTCTTCTTGTGGCACGAGGACTTTCTGGGACCTGCGTAGCATAGTGTTGATCATAACCTTGACGTCCTTGTAGCCTTCCCTTGGGGCGGCTGCCCGAGGACAGCGCCTCGTACGCCCGAGAGCCATATCTATGAATGTCTTCTTCATGGAGTAGGTCTCAGAGATCCGGGTATCTTTCCAGTTCATGAATAGTGTCGTCCCTTGTTGGGGCAGATCTCATCTGCAGATCGCTATCCCGGGGGTTCCTGAGGCTTGTTCGTCCCTGAGGGTCCCTAAGCGGTGTTGCTTCTCTTGACGGGATGGGCCTTTCGGATCTGGGGGTTTCGTTAATTTGAGAGGACCTTCGGTTTGAAGGAGTACAGATCCGGAGGCCTTCGCTATTGATTCCAAAACCATAGGTGTTTCTTAATCCATCTTGGGGGAGCCTTCGGAGTCCCCTCTGGGGCGTTATCAAGTCGTATTCGTCTTTCGTTGCTTCATCAAAATCTGGCACCCTGCTGGTACTGCCAAGGGCTCCAATTCTTCTCAAGTGCCTCACGGTTTTTTAGATATGATCATGAATATAGTCTGGGTCGAATAACGGTGAGTATCTGCGAGGGGATCCTATTGAGAATGTCCATCGTTCTCCTCCCGTTTAAGTCGACAGGTCAGAGTTCTGATTAGCCTGGTGATCAGTTTGTTGATCACCGTCGCAGGGTATTTTGGTCGTTGCTCCCGTCCCAGATAGAGTGCTTCCAGCTGGGACATTTTCAACCGTTTCTCGGATATTTTGTTCAGAACTAGGTGGAACGTTGGCCATTTTTCTTGAAATTCGATTTGTCATAAAAAACAAAGTTATGGTTTTAGGGATCTGAATGTCGGGTCCCACGGATGGCGCAAAATGTTTGTACACTGAATCGAGGTTAGGATGAAAATGGGGTGATGGGTGTTTTGTGGTTGTTCGTCGGCGATTCCCCGAAGGTAGGGTTCTAGCCTATTTACGCCAATCAAACGAGATGAAGACGATGAGTGACTGTATGTGTGTGTAAAATGATATGATGCCCCTTGGAGGTCTTTTGATCTCTTATTTATAGAGATAATTAGCGCGGGAAACATTTGGCGCCATATAGACTTTTTCCCTAGGGTTTCCTAGGTCTTCAATCTCCTTCAACTATTTCCTTAATTATCTACTTGTGGAGGCGGAACCGAATCCCTGATTTATAGGTGATTAACTCCTTTCCTTTTTACCTTATGCAGCGTCTGATATCCCTTTGTACCGCAGCAAATTTTGTTGATGCTTTGGGCGGCAAGCTTTGCGTAGCGCAGGAGAGATATACCATCAGTTACCTCTCCTTATATAAGAGAGGGTAACTTGAGGGGAAAGCTAGGGTTTTAGCCTCATTTAGGGTTTCAGATATATTTTCCATGTTTATCCGATTTATTTGCAATCATTATCCCCATCCATTTATTTATTAACATCTTCGGGCTTCGTGCTAGGTGGATTTCGTATAATAGTTCGAAGGGGTACATCGTCAAATGGATAGCGTATAAAAATGTAACAGGTCTCCATTTGTATGGATCAGGCCTTATAGACGGACAAGGAACACAGTGGTGGGAACAATCATGTCGATATCATCCGAATCAGGTATTTAAGATCATCTGTCATTCATTCCTTGTTCTATGAAAATAACACTAGCTTGTACGTCTTCATATACTTAAGTTTCCAGCCCATGTGTCACATAACAAATTTTTCTTCGAGTTTTCAGGAGGGTTGCACAAAACTAGCACCAACTATAAGTAGAATTCATATCCTTTTACCAGGTATCTTTCGTTATAAAATCGATATGAACACATTTGAATGAAAACCGCTGTAGGTGTTGAAGTTTATATCATGTGATCAGAGCACATTGAGCAACATGTACATAATCAATAGCCTACAAACTCATCCACTACTAATAGATTCCAAAGAGTTTAATGTTGATAACTGTTGAGTCCCAATGCTATTTGTAAATTTGGTGATGATAAATCTGATATATAAACACTTAGTAATCTTTTGGTTCTTGTAATCTGATCTGGGTCAGACTAAGCTGACACAGCTTGCGATCTGTAACTGACTCAGATCATGCTTCATATGTTGTAATTGTTTATCTTATGGAAGCAAGTGTTGTTCAAGCTGCATCAAATGGTTATAGCATTCAGTCCAAATCAAAGAGGATGATTAAAGATAGAAGATCAAGTTGTTGGTAGAAGACAGCTTAGGATTAGCAGTCAGCTTGGAAACACTTAGACAGATTTGCTCTTGACAAACGAGCAATCTGTGTCTCAAGTCTTCTTTTTCCGGCAAGATAGATGCAGTTTCCGGCCGCCGTGGATACTGTTCATCGCCGTGTTGTTCATTATTAGCTAAAGTATTTTTGTGTCATTTGCCGAAGTAGTGATTTCAAGCCTTCTGCTAACTTGAATATAGTTGTTTGCCGAGTTGGACTTAGCCAAATTTTCATCTCAATTCGTACCATTTGCAGAGCTCATTGCTTGGCAAACAATACAAATCGACCTTTCATATCAATATACACCATCTGCCGAGCTCATTGCTCGGCAAACAACACAAATCAACCTTTCATAGCAACATCAACCATCTGCCTAGCTCATTGTTTGACAAACCATACAAAAAAACTTGAACAAAATTTCATCTCACTTCTACCATTTGCCGACCTCATTCCTCTGCATACAACACAAATCGACCTATTGTTCTACCTTAACCAATCTTCGACCCATTTCAACCATTTGTCGAGCTCACATCTCGGCAAATAGAACAAGTTGACCAAGTCTTCAAAAGAATCATTCAAAATTTACCAAATCATTTTTCCATATCTTTTTCCATTGTTTGTGTACAAATTTGAAAAGAAGTTTTCTTAACACCCTTTTTGCCGAGCAAAGAGCTCGGCACTCAATAGAAGTGTTGTTCATCTTGAACTGTGGTTGTGTGGTTGAGGTTATGGTTTCTTGAGTCGTTTCACTTGCTTGTGTGGTGTATCTGTTGGCATCTTTTGATCAGTTAAAGTTCTTTGTTTAACCATATTTTTTTTCAGTTCGATGTTGAGATAGATTGGAAGAAAGTTGAAGAACAATTTTGTTTAGGGTTTGTGATAATTTTGAAAGTAAGAAAGAAATATGTTTTTTTTTGGTCGCTTGTTTAGAGAAAAAGAGCAGAAGAGTTTTAAGTAAAAGGACTAGTGAAATTTTGTTTAGAGAAAAATAATACTGGTAGTTGTTATTGTGTATAAAAAGTCTTTCTCAACACTCTTTCACTTTTATTTGAAAGACATCACGTGAAAAAAAGAAACCGCGTGAAAGGTAACGTGTTTGGATAACAATTCGTATGCATGCCTGAGCTGTCTTGTAATCTGTATTTTGAAGGGTCACGTAAATGTGTTTGATAAGATTCCATCTAAAAAGAAAAAAATTGTACTCGTATATGGGTAAAGTCTACGTGTCTAGTGTATCTTGATTTTCAAAGTGCAATGAATTCAATTTTTTTTAATTTTCATTTTTGGTAAGTCAGGCTTCATAGTTTTTTTTTAAAAAAAGTCAAAATAAACAATTGGGTTAGTCACAAGAATTTCTAGTTTGGGCTAAGTTTAGTTTGTTAAGCTGAATTGTGTCTAGGTCGTTATTGGGCTTACATCGTTATTGGGCTTACAAATTTTTTTATTGGGCTAAATTTTTAAGATCTTTTATTGGATTGTTCGTTTCATTATTCTGTCAACAAGTTTTGATTCAAAATGGCTATTAAAATAACGGACGAGTTAGTTCACAAGGTGTTAGATTTTTTAATGGGTGAAGAGCCAAGTTGGGAAGAAATACTTCGTCATGATAATCAAATTTGTTGGTGTATCAATTCGTATCCATGTGCAGTGGTTTGTTTTGAAAAAAATAAAGTCGATGTGAATACATTTAAAACTTTTGTAAGAGAACACAAAATTTTTCAACTTCAAATTGACCAACTCAAATCTGAAAACAAAGAGCTTAAATCTGCCAATGATCTCATTTTGTCCAACATGGAAAGTATTCAAAAAGAAAATGATGATTTGCAATCAAAGATTTACAATTTAACACATGAGTTGAACAATTCTCTCAAAGATTTCAAAAAGAATGTTTTGGACAGTCAATCGAAAGAACTTGTTTTGCAACAAAAGATTTTATGAGTTGAACCATGAGTTGCGAAACAAGTCTACCATTTTTTAAGAAGAAAGATCTAATTTTTGTGCTCAAATAAAGTGTCTTGAAGACAAGTGTTTGCAACTTCAGTCGAACAAAACATTTTTGACAACAAGAACTTTTGACCTTGAGTTTGAATTGCAAACACAAACCAAATCTTTTCAAAGTCAAAATCATTGTTCTGTCTCTTCTGACTCATCTAAAGCAGTTGTTGAAGTTTGCACTCAACCTGATTGTCCTATATGTGAAGTTGTGAATTCCCCTGTTGATGATCAACATAATTACCCCGGAGCAGAAAACAAAACCATCTTCGTACAGGTAAAGCCATAACGGAGCTCGGCCTCCGCTCAACATAATTACCCCGGAGCTCCAAAGGTAACAAATACCCAGCTCCAAGGAGATACGCAACAAAGATCGGACAAAAGATCTTTTCCATGATTAATCTATTAAACATATCTAAACTCCGATATACTCGGACATAATTAGGTAACAAGATTACCACAAATCTCCTCAAGAAGGAAACAAGATATTCACAAAGGAGGAAGAGATTTATCCTAATTCTCTTACCCTCCTCTCGAAGAAATCGACCCTCTATATAAATAACGGAGGAATCCATACGGCAGGGAATATTCATTCACAAGATACGAAACCCTCATAAAAGTTTATTCGACCTCCGAATAAACCCTAAGTCGAATAAACCATCTGGCGTAAAGCGGTCTTCCGACCCTCTGACCGTAAGGGAATCGTCGGTCAACACCCATAACTCAATTCACACCTTTGGTTGAGCCATAGTGCGATTATTTGATCAAACAAATTGACGCCATCCGTGGGACCTTTTGTTCTAAAAACCGAACCTAGCCACGATCAAAATAAAAGCATTATGTCAAAGCCAGATTCCCTGTCAACAAGACACGGGTGGGAGATCGCCCACGACGAAGACGGTGAACGGGATTTTACCTCTGAAAATCGCAAGTCCCCCTGGCATCCAGGAGGACAACGATCTCACGCTTTCTACCAATCAGACACTAGACCGCTTGATACGCTTGGAAGCGGTGACAGAGCAAGTAACCAACACCTGTTCCCGAGGAGAAAAGGACGCTGGCAAAAGGAACATGGTCTCAGGAGTGAGAGAAGACACCGCAAAAACTCCTGATTCTACAGATCAGGACAGTCATCTGCCTCGGGCACGGGAACCTTCAAAAGAAAACAAGGCCCGAGACCTGACTCAAGGGACCAACTCAGCAAAGGCAGGGGAACAGACCAAGTCTCAAGACAGATACGGAGGTACACCATTAGAGCTCCGTACCATAGGTAGTTCGGAAGCAGCAAAAGGGACGGGAGTAGTTTACCCGACCTACCCCGCCTATACGCCACACCAAGGGGCCCCAGTGGGCGCTATGACCATCAATGCGACATAGCCGTATCAACCGATATGCCTGTCGTACTATCATGGGGATTGCTTCTACCCGAACGGGACAGCGCAACCCTAGCTCGCGGGAATGCTACCTTTAGCTGGAGGTTGCCCGGTGCAAATACAAGGATCATGGTACTACCCATACTTGTTTGCGGCACCACAGCATCCCCAGGTAGACCCCTGGTTGAAACTAAGAAGGGTGAAGCCACCTCGGCAAAATCAGGGCCTAAGTACAAAGGGTCGTGTGTACAGTTTGCGAAAAAGCTACGCCAGCATGTGCCACCAGTAAGATTGTTGGATGCCCACGAGCTTCCCTGGTATGATGGGACTTCCGAAGTCGATATCTTCCTCCAGAAGAATTATATAGCCCAGGTCGAAGGATGAAGTGACGTGGAAATTTGCCATGTTATACATTACCTCCTATATGGAAAAGTTAGGGAGTGGCTGGAAAAGCTACCAAAGGAAAGTATACACGACACCGAAAGCTTCAAAACAAAGCCGAGGGAAGAATTCGGTTCCCACCTTCGGGCGCACGAAATACAATAGGAGGAAGATGAAGAGACACAAGATTACTACGACGGTACGGAAATAAGACACAAAACCTGGTGCGTCTATCAGAGCAGGGGAGAATATCTGGGGCCATACTTGGGCTCCGGTCGAAAGGACTGATACGACACCTGTGCCTCAGCAAACCAACTAGTTATTCAGACTTAGTCAGCAAATGTCATGACTGGAAAAACGTATAAGATATAGCAGAAAAGGCTATGGCTAAATGGCGGACCACCACGAAGAAAAATACAAAAAAGTCAGAGGTTGGTGAGGATCCATAGGTGGAAGAATCATCCCCTGTTTACAGAATCAATGGGTATAAAAGAACGATAGCCAACCTCCGCAAAACTCCATCGGAAATCCTATCTATGGAGGAGATAGCAATGACGTTCGTAAGGCCGATACCGCTATCATGAAAAGGAACAAGAAATCTCGACAAATTCTGTTGCTTCCATAATGGTTATGGACACAGCACAGATTATTGTAGAAAGCTATTAAGACAGATAGACGACGCGGCTAGAAAAAACAAGCTGCCGCATCTGGTCAAAAGAACTAGGCCGAGCCTCGACGAGCCAGAACAGGATGAACACCAGAGAAGGATACTGTCAAACACAAAGATCAAAGAAGGGACAAATCACTACCACTTCGGTGATCTGGATGGACAGGGTTCGGTAAACCCGGTACTCATAAGGGTCAACATAGGTAGTGTGTGCCTAAAAATCACACAAGTGGATACGGGAAGTGGACGCGACATAATCTATGAACGGAGCTTCCTCCGATTGCCGAAAAGATTGCGAGAAACTATGCTACCGCTAAAAGGTGAAGTGATAGGATTCGCCAGTGAACGATCTCACCCATTGGGACAAATATGGTTAGATGTTACCATCGGAGGATTCCCATGGCGAAGAACCGCAAGAATCTTGGCAATAGTAATAAGAGCAAATTCACCCTACGACATGCTATTAGGCAGGGAAGGGTTGAGGAAGTTCGAGATGATAGTGTCCACGATACACGGATGTGTGCAATATAAATATCGAGGAGGGATGCAGACGATAATTTCCCCATCAGTCGCAAAGGGTGAAACGTCTGTCCCCCTGCATAAACGCAACCGAAGAATTATCCAGAAAGGCCCCAGGGGACAAATGGGGCCCACCACAAATGAAGGATCCTTCGAGGCGGAAAGCACATAAAGCTCTGGAGAATCGGAGGACGAAGACAACGTCAAGCAAAAGACTTCGAAAGGCATTAAGACCGGTTGGAGCACGATCTCTTCTCAAGGTAAACCAAATTAAACGAAGCAAATAGGGCAGCATAAAAGTAGCAGCTAGGAAAAATACAAATTCCTTTTTGTAAAAATCCTCTTGCCATGTACTTACAAGCTCCCAAATGAATAAAAACGATCGTAATATTATTCTAAATGCGCATAAAATTTTAAATCTTTTAAAGGGGACGCCCATAAGACTTTTCAAAAACAATCATGAGGTAATAACCCTTGAGGCTAATGCATAAGTTACTCTTTCCTTATTATCGAAGTACATAAGCATCAGTATGTTAGACATTCCTTTAAAAGGAGTGCAAGAATGAGAGACATCATTCTCTCATCAGAAATAAACAAGACGGAGCAACACGGAGAAAAAGAAGTCATTCAAACAATTACCAAACATTGTTTACATTCCTCGAGGCCTAATACTATACAAATCAGAAACATAAGCGTTAGGATTAGAGGCTATTTGCTGAATATAAGGATAAGTAATATTCCTTAGTGCCTCCTCCGCTTCATCAATCCTACCAGGCTTACCAAGGAAGTTCTCCCTATTTCCCCTCAAAGTAAGAACTCGTTGACTCTCTAGACGCAAAGCAAACAGAGCACGAGTGTCAACCCGGTTGGCTTCGATCAATTCATCAAGGCTTTCATCAAACTCAGGGCTTCTCATCAGCATACGGAACACATGCGGTATAACACCAGAGATGATCTGCCGGTTAGCATTCCTGGCATCCTCGAGCTCTGTCTCTAGGTGTTCAATTAAGCCAGCAGGCCCCAAAGAAACAAGAGAGGAAATATGCTGATGAGCAGCGTCCAGACTTTGGGTAGCCAGGGACAACGCCTCCTGAGAATCAGCTAACTCCCTTTGCAAGGACTCAACCGCCGAGGTAGAAGAAGCAGCTCTAAGAGAAGCCAATTCTGATCTATGTCTCTCTAAGCTCTCCTCAAGATGGCGCATCCTTGCTGCAGTTGTTGAACTTACCACCCCAGAGGCAAAGGAAGCTTGGTCGAAAAGTTCAACAAGTCTCTGAGCGGGCATAGTATCCAACATCACCCTCAAGTGACCAGGGACCATCATGTTCAAACTCTGTCGACAGAGCTGTGGATCAGGCAGAGCCTCAAAGACAGAAGTCCCTACATGAAAGTATATCAAGAAAAGTAAGAACAATCGAAGCCTTAATATGAAAACACATACAAGGGCTACCAAAAAGCCACAAGAAGGCTCAACACTTGCAGGAGCACCGGTAGTTGAACCACCAATACCTGAAACCATAGCATCGGTTGCCCTCGTTGTAGTGGCTCCAGTTTCATCAACTCTCAAAGCCCTTGCCCTCGTTGTAGTGGCTCCAGTTTCATCATTTGGCTCCTTTCCAGGCCTACGTCCAGGATCAGGAGTAATAGCTATGGCAATATAAACACCAGGAGTTAAAATGCCAAACGAGCAGAATCAACAGAATGGAGTAAATAGACAATCTCCAATATAAGGGCTAAAAGAGAAAAAAGAAAGAAAAAAAAAATTTTTTTTTTTTGATGAAGGACAAACCTTGGTCAAGACTAGTCACCGGAGTAGTAGCAGTCACAACAACCTCTTCCATAATTGGAGAATCCAAGATGATGACAGGGGAATCAGCCATGGAAGGACCCTCTTCAATACGAGGCCTCTTCGGAGGAGGAACCCCGACACCAGCAAAAAAGGGCTCTTCCCCATCAGAAGAACCCCTGGGCCTCCTACCAATCACCATCCCCGGAGGATTCATGGTTATAGCCTCCCTAAGTGTCAACTCTGCACACAACGTCATATGAACAATAAGAAACAAATCGAAGAAAGTCAAGATCAAAAAAGACATAATTCGTACCTTCACAACACCAGATAAGCATAGGAATATCAGGAGAGCCCTCCCATGATAAAGTAATCCCACACAGATATAAAATAACTGTGGGATACGTGACCTACATGAATGGTGACCTTCGTATTTGGTGCATTAGAGGATTCTCCAAAACAACCCCCTCATAATCATCATCAGCAAGAACCAAGCCCGAATTTAACCTACCCATATCACACACACTCCTGAAGACTCGATGAACATATTCCTCACTAAAAAACAAAAACCTCGGTCGCCAACCCAACATATCAGAATCACCTATGCCAAAAAACAACCTACCAGGCCTCTCCTCCACCATTGCACAACCATCACGATTAACCCACCTGAAAAAATACCTGAACGTACGTACCCCAGGCTCCACCTCATATGCATAACAAATAGCAACAAAAGACATTATCATGGTAATAGCTAAGTGTAAACGCGAAATTTGAGCTTAATTTGTGCAAAAATGGAGTTAGTGTGTGAAAAGGTGTTTGTGTGTGTATGGAGGTTTAAGATGGAGATGGAGAGAAAATAATTAAAGTAAAATGGAATGATTAATGTGTAAATGGAGAAAAGGCTTACAATTAATGTGTGGAAAGGGGCTATTTATATCATAAATCTAAGTTTCACTAATGCCCCTTCCACCTCTAAAACATTTACATTTTAACACCATTTTTAGTTCTAACATTCTTCCCCTTGGTGTTGAAATGTAATACATGCATGACATCATCTTTAGATACGAATTTGTTTATGAAGGTCTACGAAGCTTTCTCATTGTCTTCAAGATCTTCCATCAAACTTGACTTTATGTCTTTAATCTTCACACTTACCTTAAAGATGTATTTTTAAGTCTTGAACTTCTCAGAGTATAAGCATTACGGAAACTTGATCTTGGCTCTTTAGATTTGAACATGAAAGCCTATTCTTGACAAACTTAACTTTGTCACACTTCCCCTTAGTTAATGAATCTCTCTCTTGAAGCATTTGGACAAACATCATTTTCATCACAAACTTTCCCTCGATCAAACAATCATATTTGCGTACCACCAACGCTTATGTATAGGGTGTACCCGCGGCGTACCCACCACGTTGGTGATAACTATCTTCAAATAATAATTTGGGGATCACTTTAGTCAACAATTTATCTTTCTTCCCCTCAACTGATGAATTCTTCTTTTTCCCCATCAAATTTCAAGAAATCATAAAGACTTGTTCGACTTCATTATCCTCTTTCTTCCCCTCATGATGAATGTGTGGCTACATGTTCATCATGTCTCTTTGAAGTCGAAACTGGGGAATCAACCATTATGAAGTAGTAGTCCAATAAACAACATCTTTAGCCTGGGTTATACACTGACATGTGTATAAGCCATGTTCACCAGATCACTTAACAACAACCTTTGGGACCCATTTTTGCTGAGGCCCAATGGTTTTTGTCTTCACATTCCAAATGTAAGTATCATCAATCCGGCGAATTGAGTCTGAAGTCCACGGAGAGTAAAAACTCGTAGACGTTGAAAAGTTGAGTTTTCGTGGACGCATTGGAGATGCAAAGACATTCACTTTTTGCACTGCAAATGGTTTTGGTGCTAGATCAAATAACTTCCAAAGTGAATATTTGAATGTCCTTGACTCAGTTGACTTGGGCTTATAAACTGACTTTGGCTTAGTCTTTGTCAACTGAGCTTTTGCTTGGGAGATGAATTGAGAGTTGTCTTCAAATGATAGGAATGAGACTGAAGATACTGATCCATCAACTGTAGATGATGTTGAATCCTTCTTACTCTTCTCCAATGAGTAATTGGTAAACTGAGACATCTTTGGGGCAGGGGTTGATGGAACATTGACATTGGAGCTCTTTGGGATGGACTCAGTGGAAACTTTCTTTGAAACATCAATTTCAGTTGGAAATATTGGACTTGTATCATGATAAATTGAGCCATCATCACTTTGAGTGTCACAAGATGTTGATTGTGTTTGCAATTCAATCTCAAGTTCAGAGATTCTCTTTTGTAAAGATGTTTCATTTGATTGAGATTGCAAACATTTTTCTTCAAGAGTCTTGATTTTGTTGCAAACATCTTGTCTCTCCTTCTCAACTTTGTTCATCTCATCAATAAACTTGCTCTCCATGGTTAAGAATATGGATGACTCATTTTGCAACTGAAGTTGAAGACTTGAAATCTTTTCTTGCAAAATAAGTTCTCTTGATTTGCTCTCCAAGGTAGTATCATTCAGCTTCTTGTTGGAAGTTTCCAATTCCTTTGATAGACTTGAAATCTTGGACTGCAAAAGATCTTGTTCTTTTTTAACACTTTCCATGTTGGACAATTTTAGATCATTTGCATGTTTGAGCTCTTTGTTTTCTTCTTTGAGATGTTGAACTTCAAATTGGAAATTGTGGTGTTGTTCCAAAATATCAAAAAGCTTTTTTAAGTTAGCTTCTTTTCTTTCATATTCAGCCACAATATAATTTATAGAAACATATTGAGCACCACATGAGCAAGTTTTAGAAACATGATGATGAATCTCTTTCCAATTTGGTTCTAAGCCTGTTAAATCTTCTGACAAGGAATGAATAAAATCTTTTGTAATTTCGATTGACATTTTGTTGAGCAAAGGTGGGATGAAATGAAAGATAATTGTGATTGAAATTGAAGTGAAAGAATTAAAATTGAAATTTGGAAATTTTGTACTTCAGGTTTCCTCCAAATTTTTGCCGCCGAAATATGTTCTCATGAAACTTGGAATTTCATGTAAACTTTGGATATCATGATCATAGGAAAAATTTGATAATTTCTAAAAATTTTTGGCCAAAAGCACGTCGATAATGGATAAAAATTGGCCTAAAATTTTTTTTAATGCTATCAAATTTTAAATCTTCATGAATTATCCCTTTTTAAGACCCTATGCAAAAATTATTTTTCCCGCCAAATTTTTTTTTTTTTTATATTGATTTTTGGAATTTGAACGATCTTGAAATGAACTGGGACGATCTTGGTCAGGATCATCCTAGCCTTCAATGTGCTGGGACGATCTTACCAAGATCGTTTTAGGGTTTGTTTGATTTTGGAGAACTTTCTAAATGTTTTGGGATGATTTGGACAGAGTAACAGTATGAATTGGAATGAAAGGAATTGAGCAAAACCAATCTAGAAGATTAGTTACCCAAGAAGTGTGTGATTCCCAATCACAACAACCTCAAATGATCAACCAAAACACACCAAAGTACAAGAACAGTGGGACGGTCTTGAATGGAAATGGGACGGTCTTGGTCAAGATCGTCCTCTTTCACAATGCTGGGACGATCTTGGTCAGGATCGTCCTAGCTTCAGTGTACTGGGACGATCTTGATGAAGATCGTCCTAGGTTCTTGGCTTAAAATCTTCAAGTATCAAACACTTTCCAAGTGTTTGAATTGACCAAACCAATCCGTAAGGATTAATTAGCCACAACAAAGACTTCTCCAAACACAAACACTTGTCAGAACGATCTTGTGAGGATCGTCCTACAAGCCACAAAGCACTAGAAGGAAAAATGAAATGTTCAGAGACTAGGAAGATCTTGGCAAGATCGTCCTAGGGCAGAATCGTCCTTGGGTCTTCATCTTCTTCAACAAAACAGTTTTACTCATGAACTCCATTAACAACTTCAAAAAGCTTCAATAACTTTTGATTTACTAGGAGTTAGAACTTGAAATCACTTGCAAAATGTTTGTTTTCACCTTAGCAACACACCGATTAACAAAATTCAACACAAAATACAACAAATTTGAAACCCAGATTTTGAGCCAAAATCAAAAAATTCAAACTTCGAGATTTAGATCGAATTGGAACTTAATATTTGATAGGATTATGTTTTCAACTACTAGGAATCTATTGGTGAACAAATATCTATGATTTTATGTGATTTGGAAGGTGAAATTTTGAAGAACAATGAAGATCGTTTTAGAAAAAACGGTTTTGAATAAAAATTAGAAAATTGTATGAGAATTGCACAAAATTGAGCAATGGATCGTCAACAGATTGTTGTTTTGCTCTGATACCAAATGTAAACGAGAATTTTGAGCTCAATTTGTGTAAAAATGGAGTTAGTGTGTGAAAAGGTGTTTGTGTGTGTATAGAGGTTTAAGATGGAGATGGAGAGACAATAATTAAAGTGAAATGGAATGATTAATGTGTAAATGGGGAAAAGGCTTACAATTAATGTGTGAAAGGGGGCTATTTGTATCATAAATCTAAGTTTCACTAATGCCCCTTCCACCTCTAAAACATTTACATTTTAACACCATTTTTAGTTCTAATACTAAGAGGTGAATAGCAGGAAGATATAGATCAAAACGATCAAGGATACTTAATAACCATGGAGACAGGGGAAACCTAAGATTGCCACTGGAAAAAAGAGCAGTATACATACCTATGAATCCAGAAGGAGTAGCCAATATGGATTCATTCCGGCCTGGAACCCTAATCTCAGGATCACCGGACCGACAATAGCAGCTGCGAAACCATGCAACATCGCTCTCTGTCATCTCTGAATACGTAGTGGAGATTGCCCTAAAGTGACGGGGATCCATTGATGATAACAATACCTCTTTTGGAAGATGATAATATGAGAGGAGTTGAAAGGAAGATCAAGAAAACGATGAGAGACAAAAGAAGAAAAAATCAGAGTCGTCAGAAAATGTAAAAGGATGTGACGGATGGTTTGAAAAATCGCCGAATATTTAACCCTAACCGTCGATTCAAGCCTCCCTCGAAATACACGTGTTCGTATTAAACAATCGAAGGGACAAATACGAGGCAGCGTAAAAAGACATATTTGCCCTTATAAGATGGCTCCGGAAAAATAACAGCATCGCCAGCAGATTCAAAAGACTTCATCGAAGCGCCAGATCGGAGTTATAAATTCCATCGAAGGTAGTAGGATGATTTTATTTTTTGATTTTTGAGTCTAACGCGATATTTTACAGATAAAACCTTCCATCGAAGGTGGCTTGATGATATACCCATACGGAGCTCTAGCTCCGTACCCGAAGCAGAAGCAGAAAACGAAGCCATCTTCGTACAGGTAAAGCCATAACGGAGCTCAGCCTCTTCTCAACATAATTACCCCGGAGCTCCAAAGGTAACAAATACACAGCTCCGAGGAGATACGCAACAAAAATCGGACAAAAGATCTTTTCCATGATTAATCTATTAAACATATCTAAACTCCGATATACTCGGACATAATCAGGTAACAAGATTACCACAAATCTCCTCAAGAAGGAAACAAGATATTCACAAAGGAGGAAGAGATTTACCCTAATTCTCTTACCCTCCTCTCCAAGAAATCGACCCTTTATATAAATAGAGAAGGAATCCATACGGCAGGGGATATTCATTCACAAGATACAAAACCCTCATACAAGTTTATTCGACCTCCGAATAAACCCTAAGTCGAACAAATCGGCTTAGACTAAAAACCATCTGGCGTAAAGCGGTCTTCCGACCCTTTGACCGTAAGGGAATCGCCGGTCAACACCCATAACTCAATTCACACCTCCGGTTGAGCCATAGTGCGATTATTTAATAAACACCTGTGCAGACTAATTGTGATGTTGTTAATACCATTGAGACCTCAACTCAGACTGATCTTGATTGTGCTTGTGACAAGATTGAGGCATCCAAAAGCTTTCCAAAACCTATTTCATCCAAACCAAAAGTTGACATTCCAAAGAAGGTCTACACGGGTAAATCTTCTAAACCTTTTGAAAGAAAGTTTTCTCAGTTTACTAATTACTCCTTGCAAAAGGGTAAGAAGTTCACTAAGAAACAAAATTTTAATGGAACAACTACTTTTGTCTCTTTTCTATCCTTCGATGATAATTCATCACACATTTCTCAAGCAAAATCTCAGTTGACTAAATCTAAATGGAAACCGATTTCTAAAGATAAGTCAGTTGAGTCAAAATCATTCAAATATTCTTTTTCGGAACTTTTTGATCTTGCACCAAAACCTGTGAAAGCAGTTGTGCAAAAAGTGAATGATTTTGGTTTGAAAAATCATTTTTCAACTCCATCTCCCAAGATTGGATGTTTTTCGAAGAATTCAAATGATTTTTCACCGTTGCTTCCATGAAAACTCTTTTCAACCAAACCACCGGGTTTTAGTTCTCCATGGAATGCAACGTAAATTCATCAAATTGATGAGACTTACATTTGGTCTTTTAACAAGTAAAAAACCGTTGGACCCAATCTCAAATGGGTTCCAAAAGTGATTTGATGAAAAGTGGCTTATACACACATCAGTGTATAACCTGTGCTAAAATCGTTTTCGTAATTTCTTTATTTTTAGAAAAATACAAAAATATTTTTATTTTTTTAACTTTTTTATCTAAAAAGATTTTTATTTTTCTTATTTTAGAAAAATCCAAAAAGATTTTCTCTTTTCATCATTTTTATTTACGTTGTCTTTGAGTTCTCACAAAATATTAGGATGTGATGCAAGGCATCGAACGCCTTTGTGTACTGTCTTCGTGGTCTCATTTTTAATGTTTGTGAGCAACTTACAATCATTTTACTCACCCTATATATGCAAAACAATTTGTTCAAATCATGCATATATTTAGGGAGAGTTTGTTTATAAAACCAAAACTTCCAAGTGTTCAAACTCTTTTGTCATATTTTAAACACATTGAATGATTTTTAAACCATTTTCGATCATCCCTATTGAAGTTCGGTGTTAGATTTACACACGAAAGTTTAGGCCACTCATCAAAACTTCATGATCTTGTCATTGCCGATGAGATCTAACCCCGAAGTTATATTCTCAATTCTAGATTGTGAGGGTATAAGAGTGTGATGATATTTGTGCAAATAGGACATGAGGGAGTAGTCGAAAAGTTAGAGGTTACGGTGATATGATGTGAGAAAGGGCTAAAAGAAACAAAAGCCCTCCCCAAATTCTTAAAAAATCCGGGTCAACACGTTTCTATCGGATTTCATTTGTTGATTTCTCAATATTGAAGAAGACTTCATGGACCCAGTGAAGCAATGCACATCTTTACCTAACCACTCAAGTATTTCTTAACAAATGCTTGTTTTATTCTCACGGAGATTTTCACATTTCTATCGACTCTTTATTTGGAAGATGTTGATATTAAAAAAGGGAGACACTCTACTCCGGTCCCCGACTTCATTTAATCACTATCGAGTCTAGAGCATTCTTGAAATATCTTTCATTTGACTAGGACACAATAAGTCTTTATATGTCTTTGTGACATTGCATATCTTTGTGATATTGCCAGAACATTTGTAGTGATATCATATTCTTGATATTCCACGATGATCGAATGGAAATCCTACCAATGCTAACATCTTTTCCAACGTTGAATGTAGGTCTCACATTTTCACTTTATGAATTTGTTGAGTAAACGAGAAGTCTATCTGACCTCGGATTTATTTCCCAAAAGTCTTTACGGATGGTAAGACATGATTATCGAACGCCTTTGTGACACTGACCATGAGTTACATTCTTTAAAGCAATCTATCGGTTGAAAAGCCATAGACTGAAAAAATTTAGAGATAAGCTTTGTGCATTTCTCAATGATAATGGGAAGGCCTAAAAATAATAATCGTATTTTTAGGCCACACCATTAATCCTTTTGATTTTTGGTTGTGTTAACTGTTTGATCAAATAATCGCACTATGGCTCAACCGGAGGTGTGAGTTGGGTTGTAGGTGTTTATCGGCAATTCCCTTACGGTCAAAGGGTCGGAGAGACCACTTTATGCCGGATGGTTTGATGACTAAGTCGATTCGTTCGACTTAGGGTTTTGAAGGTTTTGTATAGGGTTTATCTGGAGGTCGAATAAACTCGTGAGAGGGTTTTGGTGTATAGTTCGTATGATGTATATGAATTGTGTGGATAAATATGAATCTCTCTGCCGTGAGGCTCCTCCTCTACTTATATAGAGGATTGATAACTTGGAGAGGAGGGTAAGAGAATTAGGGTAAATCTCTTCCTCCTTTGTGAATATCTTGTTTCCTTCTTGAGGAGATTTGTGGTAATCTTGTTACCTAATTATGTCCGAGTATATCGGAGCTTCGATATATGCTTAATAGAATAATCGTGAAGAAGGTCTTTATCCGATCTTTTATTGTATATTTCCTCGGAGCTAGGTGATTGTTACCTTTAGAGCTCCGTAATAATCTTACTGAACGGAGATCGGGCTCCGTTATGAGCCTAAGTAATTTTACCTATACGAAGGTGACTTCGTATTCTGCTTCTGCTTCAAATAAGGAGCTAGAGCTCCGTATGGGTATATCATCATTAACGGATCATTTTTATCCAGATTTCATTTCTCTTCACACAAACACAAAGAACACAAACACTATATAAAAATCTTTTTCCAACAACGCAACCTCACATTCTAGTTCACCAATAGGTCCATTGGGAATTGGGTTGGGATAAGTTGTTTGATTGTTGTTTGTTGTCATCTACCATTTATGCTATCAATCATCATTGTATGATGAACATATTTCACATATTCATCATAAGAGGGAGAAATGTTTAAATGATTGATACATAGAGTTCAAGGTATTAGGTAGAATTTGATTGGTAGATATTGTTTTTATTTGGTTGTTCAAAGGATCGTTAGTTTAGGTGAAGAGAGTGAATAATTATCGTGTTAAGTTGAGAGATTGTTTTGAGAAAGTTAAAGGATTGATTCGAGATTGAGTATATTCAAGATGATATACATGGTCGATTATGGAAATATTTATTGGATAAATGACCATTGTTTGATATGTAGAAGAGTTTGAGATTGAATGGTTGATACTTGAATAGTTAAGTTCGTTCATATTTTGAAGAGATTGTTCATTTGAGGGAGATCAAGATAAAACTCAAGAATTGATCAATATGCTTCGAAATGATTGTTTGTTTGAGGGGGAGCAAGAAATTTTGAAGATAATTCATTTAGTTGATAAGTTGCTCCAAGATAGTTGATTGTTTAAAGGGGAGCAAGAATAAGTTCATCAAAGGATCAAATGCTCCAAAATGATTGTTGATTCAGAGACAAGTTAAAACAAGAAATGAAGTTTCAAAGCCAAAACCAAGCTTCCGCGATGCCAAGAGAATTCAAAGATAACCTAGCTTCCGCATTTAAAATATTTCAAAGGATTCAAGGTCAAAACCAAGCTTCCGCATGCTACTCAAAGATTCAAGTTACTTCTCTAAGCAACGTCAAGTTGAAATCAACATTCACAAGTTCAAGTTGTGAAAGCTCAAAAGCTATAAAGATTTCACATATGCTCCCAAAGTATTCTAAGTTGTATGAGAAGATCAAGGTTTAGAGAGTCATTGTCAAATAAATATTTTTGTTGAGAAGATTCAAAGTCAAAGTTGATACAAGACGTTGAAGACAATGGGAAAGCTTCAAAGTCCAATCAACATTGAAGATTTTCAACAAATAAGCTCATCATGTTTATTTAAAGACCGAAGACGATGCACATTTACAATTCAACACCAAGGGGGAGATTGTTAGAAATATAAATATGGTGTTAAATTGTAAATTAGTTATTGTGGAAGAGGTTTTAATGTTAAGTAGATGAAATATATAAATATTCCTTCCTTAACCATTTTGTAATAAGCTCTAATCATAATTTCATACATTCTTCTCTCTAAGTTACTTTCTCTCTCTAACTTCATTTTCAATCTCCCATCACCATCACGCACTCAAACACACACATAACCCTAATTCCACCATTAAACATCAATTAAGTTCAAGTTTATTCTTTACAATTTTCAATATTGAACTTAAAATTTAAATATTTTATACAATATTATAAAGCAAATTCCCTTTTGATTTTCAACATTGAACATAAAATTTCAATATTGATTTTAAGTTTCAACAATGTATACATTCTATTGCATGATGTATCATAGCCACATTAAATCAATAACTTCCACTACTCACCGGCGCCACCACCACCACCACCAATCTCCACCGCCGCCATTACATCACCGCCACTGCCGCTACCTCCATCGCCGTCACAACGTGCAGGTACCGTTCTCGTTATCTATTATTTATTATCTGTTTATATAAAGAGTAGCTAGATTTGTGTCTAGGATGTATGCCTAAGGACAAACTAAAAGATGGGACTTAGACACATGATAAATCAAAATTTTAGAGTTCCGAAAATTACGATCACATATTCATGTGTTCAGCATTGAATGATCAGACACTTTTTGTGGCATTCTTTTTAGGCACAAATCTTGATTTCCATATATATGCAAACGGACAAAAATGTAGTCCGAGTGAACCTAACCTATCCCACTAAACCCGACCCAATTTAAACCGGACCTGAGTCGTATCCACCGAAACTAAAAGTAACCTATTTTGACCCCTTGTCCTACGTGGGATGTGTCTCAACTTCAGTTACTATCTTTGTTAATAGCGTTGGGAGCCTAGGAAAGGATGGAGAAGCCGTGCTTGTTGAAAACGTTCACATTAGGGATTCATCATTCAAAGGAACCACAAATGGCGCTCGAATCAAGACTTGGCAGGTTGGACAGGGTTACATTCGACATATTATTGAGAACCTTATATTTGATATCGTCAACAACCCAATCATTATAGACCAGAACTTCTGTGATGTTCATGGCACATGCAAAGAACAGGAAATCATCAGGGTTCTTTTATTTTATTTTATTTGCATAAACATATATGTTTGTTTTTTTTTTTTAACAGATATAAACATATATGTAATATTAATATTAATCACCAAAGGCATTGTACAATTCCACCTTTTTGCTTCGATATAGAAAACTGGCGTCAAAATAAGTGATGTGGTTTACAAAAATCTTTATGGAACATCATCTAGCAACATTGCTATGACTTGGAACACATTCAACCGGGAAAGACAGTTATACAGCTAGCTGTATAAACGCTGAGGGAAAAGAATTTGGAGGGAATCCAGGTTCCTGTTTCAAAAACTAGATCTTATACGGCCATTTCAAGATACAATCATGTTTTCACGAGGGTCTAACGTGATATTATTTATGTTCTGAACTAATACTTGTATATCTTTGAGATCTCTACAATTATATTCCAAGAAAACTTAATCTTGGATAGCATACATCACTACATCAGTAGTGACACCCTTTTGGTGCTTACAAGTTAACTTTTCTATCAAATTACTTCGGTACCTTATTGTCACGCAGATCTCATTTCCAGAAGCCCATGAAACCTAGAAATGGAGGAAGATGGGCCAAGTGACTTCAGGAAGATGGTTCTACTGAAGTTATCAAATACAATGCTTCATATGGAAATCTTTGTGATCTAGCATACCACCAACCAGGGCCTTGATCCTCTCTGCTCCAGGGCCTGGTTTCAGCTCTGTCGCATTCCTAATCATGTGTTCAGCTATAGTTTTATTTGTATCACTTCTATCAAACCAATTACCTGCATTTTAATCAATAAACAGATAAGATTATCAATCATTTACTTTAGTAAATAAGTTAAAAAGAACTTATAACTGGTAAAGTAAAAAGGTGGCAATTTGGACCCATATACACAGGTTATGTATAACCCTACATGGGTAAAGTGAAAATATTTGTTCTAAGGAGAAGCATGTCAAATTGGTCGCTAGTCACTGAATTGTAATTTTAATGCATTAATCATTCTTTTATATGATTAAAAAAATAAAGAAGAAAAAATTACTATCAAAATAGTTCCAGTTTATACATGAGGAAAAACTATTGATAGAAGTTCGAAAACTATAGATAAACTGTGCTATGGAATATTAGAATGATACAGCCAGTTTCAATATGTTCCAAAAATTGTCTGTATTGACCCGCTCCAATACATGCCCACCCTGGTCATTTTGCCACCTCCTAAAAAATACAAGTTCTGAAAAAGAAGTATCAAACTGACTTGTAGGATTGAATGATATTCATCCCAATAATTTCAATACTATTGGATTAAACTCTGTTATAGCGACTACCAGAAGAAAATGCCCGTGTCAAAATGGTAACCCAAATTTATAGATTATTGGTACTACCATAAGTCAAAAAGAAAAAAAAAAAAACACGAAATAGTAGCATTTAGGAAGATATTCACGAAAAGGGGATTACTTGTGACAAACCCATCTGGTTCACGCCCTAGAAGTTCAGAGTCTATTTTGTCAAGTAATTCCGTATCTGCACCAAATTTTCTAGCAAAAGGTGCATGGCTTTCTACCATACGTTCATAATCATCAATGGACAGAAAATGAGGGTGCTGTTTCGGGGGGTTATCCCAAGAAATAAAATGAAGGTCATGATTTACAGTTGTGTTTCTAAATTCTTCAGCATTGCAGATTACTGTGTGGAAATACCCTTCGGGAGATGAAAGAAAGTTGGCATAGTACATGAGCACAATTCTTGGAAGGTTATCCCATCCCCATATACAGTATTCAATAAAGGGCCGTGAAAGCATCATCCAAGCAGAACCTATAAAAAAGATAGTTTGCATGTTTGGAGAAAAATTAATCGTGTTTAAAGCATACAACAATACTATTTTATTCAGTAACAGATTAAAATGATGGTGTATATGATGTTTTACTAATGGCTTTGTACTAATTAGATCTCTTTAAACCAGTGGTACTATATTCAAGCCACACAGCAAAGAGGCTATGTATGTATGTACTTTTATGTTGCAAAAATGGGCGGCATGGGTGGCTTATGCAATGAGTCAAAGCAGGTCATCTTTATTACGATCAGGTTTCAGTCGACTTGCCAACACTATTCCAGTTTTCTTTTTTAGACAGATAACCAAAAAATGTGTAAATAATGATTACACCTGGGTTCGAGTCTCACTTCCCACATTTGTGGGGGTGGATTAATAGGGGTTTTTCGAGAGTCCTCGTTTCCAGGCATACGTGTAATTTAGGAGTAGGGGTAGGATAGGATGCCGTTCAAAAAAAAAAAAAAAGAAAAAAAAATTACAGAAGTAAATGTTATTATAACTATCTAAAGTTTCATATAAAATAAATATATAAAAGTTGTATGACCAGCCCATTATCAGTCCCCCACCTACTGGTCTCATTGCAAACACGAGAGAAGGTATATTGCATAAATGGTTAAAGTAACATGGGGCAGGATTTGAACCCCCAACCTCCACTTTATGTTGCCTGTCCCCCACCAATAGGCTATCACCGGGGGGACTTTTACCGCTTTTATAAAACTATAGAAGGCTGCATGTATCAAGAATAGACTCGGGCAGCATTCAACTTCTTTGACTAGTTACCAAATACCAGCTCTAAAGTTTGACCGAATTAAAGATTTATTATGGCAATTCAGTATGGACTTAAAAACTGGAATGATTCCAAAATAAGCATAGTTATGATCATCATATTCACGAAATTTCATATATAAACACGTTACCTGTGAAGAGCTTGTAAGCAGTAGGCACACTTCTTTTCTGGGATACCCAGAACACATCTGCTTTTTTCAGACTATAAAGCCCTGGATCAATAATAACAGGCTTAGCTCTTTGGTACCTACAACATGAAGCAAACAAAAGGATAAACAACGTTAACGTTAGTACAATAATAATGTGAGCGGTGAAGTATGGTTAATATTACATCAAATATACATAGATTAGTTTATTCCCTAAAAGGGTAGGAGATGCACATACTCTTTCCAACCAATGTCACTTGTATGCTCGATAAAATTAAGGTCTCGAGGAACAGTTGAAAATGTGTGAAGCAAATCTGTAAGATATAGATAACATTAATTGAGTTAGATCACACAAACAGAATATATGCTCACTTTTATAGAGTCAAGCCCATTGTAAACAGAGAATTCATAAAAATATAATTATATGGAGTACAAATTTTCTTTATGTATAGGAGAAAATGAAATAACTAACTGAACTACAAGATTTATAGCGCAAATAGAACGTTATCCATTTAAATTTAACAAAATCTACATCAAACTTTGGACATGTTGAAGACAAAAAGTTTGATCCCACAACCACATGGTCAAGAGACCCGGTTGCAACCAGTTAGGCTGAAAGGCCACATGTTACATCCGTTGGTAATGAATACTAGCATAATACCGCACTATATATACAGCATACGATTATCCCCCAGTCACTTCCCATATATAAGGGCTTTAATGACGGTTATCACTCACTTTCCGATTTTCCACATATGATCAAAATATCGTAGCCTGAAGAACAAATAACATAAAATATATCAGGATTCCACTTTCTCTGTCCTTACTTACCCAGCTTAAATCGAAACTTATCCGCACTTTTCATATATATGCAGACCATCATCAAAATAGAATTGAACCACCTACTCTTAACTTTTTCAGAGAAACTAAAGTTAAAATTCTAAAGGCTTAAAGCTATACATATATAGTGTCAGAAAATAAGCACCAAAAGGGAAATACCCATGTTTACACATTCCTCACAATGGAATGGATGTTTCCCTAAATGTTTCAATGGTCAGTCAATGGACCAGTAAAACTAGTCTATATCTATACTCCCATATAATATAAACTAGGTATTCTATTTTTAGAATCTCTTAAAACATTTATGAGATACATTTTTTATCTACTAAATTACCTTCATTAACTCCTTAAATCAGATGAATTATTTTACATCAATTATCTATCTTATTCGTCACCGTTGCCACTACAAGTCGTCACCGCCATCACCGACACGCCGTTGCCTACACCGCCGCATTGCACGGGCATTAGTCTAGTCTTTCCAATATCACTTCAAGTCAACAACAACAACAACAACGACCATTAAATAAAATATTTGAAAAGGGTCATCCCTTCCTATTTTAGGCACAACCTTTATTCACCTATTGAATGATACTTAAACCTAATAATGATCATCTGGTTAGCAACAAAACAAAAGAATAAAATTAAAAAAAAAAAAATAAAAAACCTTACCATCTTGAGTAACTAAAGGATAATCAGAAGCACTCAAATTTATAAACCAGTCCCAATCACCACCTTCTTTCAATAAAATAGAAGCAGCATGAAGTGTATTTGTAACCATAGTTGGGCCTCTATAAGTGACCAAATTAGACCTTGACACCACTCTCACATTCCCAACTTCTTTAAACACACTTTCATTGTTTACAAAATCAACAAGTTCCAATCTTTCTTCAGCTGGTGATTCAAGGTCCAAATGAACAACATATTGATTCAATGGATGATACAATGCCTTTAATGTCCTTTTCAAAGCCTTGACATCCCCACTTGACCCAGATATCAAGTATGCAAGTCTTGGTGTTGAATTTTGTGACTTTATTGGTGAAATTGTGAGCCTTGATTCAACAAATAATGGGTGGTTTTGGTTGGTTTTTGATTTTGTTGGTGTTTGATGAAATGGATTTAGATTTGAAGTGAAAAACAATGAGAACATTATTAAGATTGATGATGTTAGGAGAGATAAGATTAATGGTATGAACCATGGTTTTTTTCTAAGTGGTTTTATTGTGATTTCCATTTATCTTCAAGTTGAATGAAATTTGTGCATTTGAATACTTTTGGTTTTGATAGAAGTTATTTTGATTGATTTGGGGATTTGGGAAAGTGGAAAAACAAGAAAAAGGTGATGAATTTAAATGTGGGTGTCAAGTGGAGTGTGATTATCACTGATACCGAATGATCCTACTAGTCTACTACTCTTTAGTTGGCAATAGCAATGGGAAATTTAATTACAGGTTTAGAATTAGAATGTGTTGTTATTATTTATGGCTTGTGAAAGTGATGATTACTGCAAGGAAATGGTTACATTGTGGACTTCGCACAATGTGTGTGTGGGTCCCGTCGGAGATATAGTGGTCTTCTTGGTTGTCAACTTATTCTCTAATTTAAAAATTGAGATAATGGTATTGAAGTATAACTAAATATGACTAAAAGGTTATGTAATTTAACTAACTACTCGATTAGTTATGTAGTGTAATTAACTTTATTTTCTGAGTTATGAAATGTAAGTAACTGGAATACAAAACAAGTTGCTGGTTACCATTTTTATTTTTATGGTATAATGACACCGGAGTGTAATCAATTATGACCAAAAGGTTATTTAATGCAATCAACTAGGATTAACTATGTACTGTAACCAACTTTGTTTGTTGGGTTATGTAATGTAAGCAACCGGATGAAAAACAAGTTGTTGTTTACTACTTTCATTTTTATTCTTTTTTCATTAAAAAAAAAAGGCCACATGTCACATATATTAAGAATATATACATTTTCAAATTATTCATATATAAACAATTATATATTTGATGTTCGTTTTTATTTCTGCTTTTAAATTTATAATAATGTTATACAAGTAACTATCTTAAAACACATGAACACTTAAGAGTAGAGAAACCGGTCAGTGCAGTATAGTCTAGTGATAAGATACATGATCGTTCGTAGAGACGCTTGCACTACCTAATTTAATAATACATGTAATTCTAACGGTTGTGGGGTTGTCACGATTTCCTATTATACTAATGCAATAAAAAGTGGATAAAAGTCGCAACCGCTTATTCAGTGAGAGGCTCAATCTGAAAATAGTTTGAAAAAAAGAAAATAACAGTAATAAAATTAAAATACTTGTTTGGTAACTCCAATCTCATGATATGACCAAATACTATTCTACCCGTTTGTTGGGAAACTTATTGTAACATCCCAAATAATTTTATACGTATATTTGGCAGTTAGTCAATGTTTTCTATCTGTTGGGTCTTCGGTGCGTTAAATATGATAATATATAATTAAATGCGTCATGTCATGACTAAATGTGATAATATGTGTTTACATATTACTCAATTAGTTGATCGTTGTCTAGCTAGGAGTGTAAACACATTTTGTCAACTAAAGCCTGGTTCTATAAGCTGTACGAAATTCTTCTTTTGAAATATACTTCGTAAAAGCAAAGTTGATTTCTGACCAAGTGGCGCAAGGGACCTGCTTGCTAATAAGTTGAGGTTTTTGTATCTTGCTGCTTGTCCAGTTGATTAGTAGTCATTGTCAAAAGCATATAATTATGAGAAATAACACACGTATTTATCCATGATCCAAATCTTATTTGGTTAGTTATTCATGTTAATGATGAAAATAGATTATAAACGTCGTTGTGGTGGGGGTTTCTTGTGGTCTGTGATGTCGTTAATGGTCATAATGCATTTTGGAAGTAAAGCCATTCGGTCACATGGAAGTAGGCGACATATGTTATTGGTTTCGGTATAATGCTTTTAAAGTAACTAATAACTAGTAAATGAACACTTAGTTAGCCAACCATTAAGAAATTATTTTGCAAAGTGATGGGACGGTGGTGTTAGTATATTTGAAAAGTCATGGTCATAATTAAATTGTAAAGTGGTCTTCTATCTACAATTACGATATTTGTTCTAGTTATTATGTAGCATGTAGCTTTACATAAACGTGGTTATAAATATGAACATTAAGTAGTAACTAGTTTTAATAGTTCGAACAAAACGGTTCAAGTTGGATGTAGACCATATTTACTTATGAACATTTAGTTGTAGTTATTGATATTAGTGTCTTTATCTACTTAATTGTTTAGGTACTTGGGCATTCGAGGTGATGAAATACCCCTCTATCGGTACGAAAGGCTTAACATGAAGGTCGCGATACGAAAGGATATTCGTTACGAAGGCTCCCGCGGTAAAATAAGATATGAATATATCTCCTATAAAATCAGGATTTGATCTTATCATTTCCAGCCAATAATCAGGGAAATTATATCCCTATCCTAAGACTTAGGAAACCCTAAGCAATCTACTTGTTCTCCAAGAACACTTCCCCTATAAAAGGAGAAGGAAAAAAGACATCTCTGTATTCAAAAAAAGAATACAAAGGAGATTACAATAAATCTGGCGTAAAGAGAATCAATCTCTACCAATAGGGAATCGCCAACAAACGATCTCAAACATCCTCTACCCCTATCACTTAAACCTCGGTTCGTGCACAAACATTTGGCGCCATCCGTGGGACCAATCACTCAGATCCCATAACCATTACAAGCATTGTTTCCTGTATCAAATCAAGAAAAATGGTTGATGTACCGCCAGGGTTTGGCCAAAGTTCCCAACAAACAACCGAAAATACCGGGAACTTCCCGGCAAGGCCCAGGTCCACAATGGAAGCACCAGTCGATGGTGGCCAACCCAGTCGGGAAACCGATCCCAATGCCAATCGTCCCGGACAAACACCAGGGGGCGCGGGAGTTCGTACAGGGGCCCCATCGGGACCCCCACAGCTGTTTGATCCACACTACATCATTCGAAATTATGGCCATATTAGCCATACTATTAGGTACCTTAGGAGCATGGGGGCACTAGATGGTGTCGCCAGGGCGTTGAACTTTGAAAATGAAACAGATGATGACTATGATGCCGATACCCCTCCGAGAGGACTCCGGCGATTACCCCGGATACCGAGATCTCGAGTCAGAACGGACTACGGGTTCGGACTGGGAAGTGAAGGCCTCAGGCCCCGGACACCTTCGCATCGAACACAGCCAGGGGAAACCGAAGCCAACGCTCAGAACGATGCTTCAAGACTAGAAAACATAGCCTCCAGAGCCAATGCTCGGACCAATGCTCCTCCAGAATCTGCCAGAGTGGGAAACCTCCTACTCAATACCCCTCAAGTCGGGTCAGTCCCAGGAAGACCCGACGCGGTGAGCAATGCACCTGGAGGTCATCAAGGACCATCGAGCATAACAAATCAAGGCCCGAGTCAAGTCTTCTATGGGTCTTCGGGGTCGACTATCCCAGGACCATCAGCCATAACGCACCAAGGTCCCAGTCAGACATCCCAAGGACCTTCGGGTCAGATCTTCCAAGGACCTTCGGGTCACATCTTCCAAGGACCCTGCGACCCAGGCCTACTTGGGACCCATAGGTCAGAATCAATTAAGACTTTGGGGCCAAACCTCTCAAGGTCCCGTAGGTCAAATACCTCCAAACCAAGGCCATGGAGGTGTAAATGGGTCAGGGGCAACGCAATATGCATCACAGCAACATCGTACATTACCCTACCAGTATTATGCACCACAATACAACATGCATATTCCCGCTCCAGGACCCTATGGACCGCAAAACTGGGGGCTCCGGTCTACCAAAATGCCCAGGAATTGCAAATAGTCGGAGGGAATGTTGAAAATTCACCATTCGTCGCTTGGATACAAAACTATCCCCTTCCAAAAGATTTGAAATACCCTTCCCACCTTGGAACGTACAAAGGGAAAAGCGATCCGGATGATTTCTTGGAAGCATTCGAGGGCGTTGCAGAAATGAAGGTCTGGAATGTACCCGTCGCGTGCCGAATGTTCAGGTATACACTCGAAGGAGATGCTAGAGAATGGCTGAAAAATGTTGCAAAGGGGTCCATCGTTTGTTTTGAAGACCTCAAGGAGAAATTTAGAGCCCGATTTAGCCAACAGAAAACACATAAGAAAATCCACGTGGCTGCCCACGGGGTAAAACAAAAAGAGACAGAACCCTGTAGGACGTTCCTTGACAGATTTAACACTGAGACGGAAGATATTGTAGATCTTCCCGAATCGCAAAGAATATCTGCATTATTGCATGGCCTTTGGAGCAGAGGACTAGTTGAATTCTTGTATTCAATCTCCCGAAGACATACGAAGCCGTCCAAAAAAGAGCGCATGTGTACCTAGATGCAAGAGATACTGCACCAAAGGGAGACATTAGCCCATCGCGTGATAAGGAGGCCCAGACACAAAGAAAAGGGAAATGGAATAACGAAAGGGAAAGGCCAAGGTTGTAACACCCCGACTAAGGCGGAAACACGAAGTGCCACAGAACGACATGGTACAAAAGATTTAAAGATAAAACATCAACATTAAGTTTCAAATATCATTCGAAATCAAAAGACAATAAGTTCAAGATGACGTTTTAGAATCCATTACATAACCATAATCCATAATAAAAAACAAACTGTCCGCATTACAAGTCCACCGAATAACAAGCAATACAAATCCAAGTGGCGGTCCAAGCTACGAACCTAATGCTCTAAACCTGAAAAACATGAAGAAAAAGTGTCAACTACGATTGTTGAGTGAGTTCATAGGTTTTTAACTAACATCCAATTTATATTCCAATATAAATAGAGATAATGAGACATAAAACTTCCAAGTATTCTTTCAAATAACCATCTCTAAAGCGTATGTTCAACTTATAACAACCAACATAATAATATCAATATCATTTAGCCACATGGGCATAATTCAAGTAAACTTTGATGAGTAAATGCTTGAGCCACTACTACTACTATTTTATCAAGTTCAACAATATATATAATTCATTTCATAGCACAAGCTGTCAATCAAGTGCCGTATTAATAATAATAGGGTCGTGCCATGGAGACGACCATTCAAATTTAAGGTAGCTAGAGCACCACTATGGTCGGACTGGAAGTGAAGGTTTTCACAAAGGCAACCAACCTTCCACCGTTATACTTATGGGTGGGTGGACGAAACCTAGTTGCGCAACTCTCTAACTACAGGCCTCCACTTTCGGAGTAAATAGTAGTGTACCGAAAGAAAATGGGTTGACAGAACTCAAGCTCATCATAAAACATTTATCACATTGAACATACGAAACAATTTCATTTCATAATCATATTATCAAAAATCATTATATATATATATAAGCAATTTCATTTATATATCATGTTTTTCACCCCGATAGTTAATCACATAAAGTAGTTTGAAAGGGGGCTATGACTCACTTGTTTTGAGAGTGATAGAGAGCTGTTCAAATGCATGAAGAATGCCTAGTGGTGTCGCCCCTTAAGCAAGCCTAAACCATGGTATTCAAATATACACAACGTAAGTGTGTGTTGCATGAACTAGTAAACTAGATCATGAGATGTACGCTAGTAGACTTGCCCATTTTGGTTGTTGTTTAATTATGAAATTCAAGTACATTATGTTGTTCATCTCCTTTGGTTACAAAGTATTTGGTGATAAAGGTCATTTATACGATCTTTGTACGTTTATTGAAATTTCGGTAGTTTAACTTTGTTTTATATATATATTCCATTGCATACTTTGTTTAATAACAACATTTGACATTTGTATTCTTATAATATTAATGTTGATATCTTTTACTGATTTATAATTATTAATTTAATTTAATATTATTTAATTAATTATTTATTTATTTTATTGATTTATTAGTTAAATAATTCCTTATAATTATTTTTAAGTCCTTAAATTATCCCTAAAATTTATAGATAATTATATATGGATTACTCACTGATATTTAAGTCTTTTTGTTTGTAATATTATGATCTATACATTTATTTGTACATTATTTCTATTTATTTACTAATAATGATTAATTAGTGATTTTACTTAATAATTTACTTTTAAATTGTATAGTTCTTGTTCCTTTGCTTATAATTATTTTTCCCCAGTAGGTTTTGGTCTCCTTTAACATTGGTTATGTAATTTTGATCAGATTCATAATTAATACAATTTATTAATTAATTTATATACCTTTTAATTACCATTTTAATTCATTAAATCATAGAAATTTTTACAAATCACCACAAAAGCTTTTGTATAAAAATCCCAGGCCTTTAAGGCAACTTATATCAATAAAAATTTAAATCAATTCAACGTCTCTTGTGTCTTTGTAATTTGAGGACTTTTAAGCATAAAAATCGTTTACCGAAATAACGCTTTAAGCCTCATTTCTTAAGCAATTTAGGTACTTCATAAAGGATTTTTGCTCTTGTTTCATTTTGTCCAGAAAGTGCATCATATTTTGATGGTCCAAGTCGTGATAGTGGTGGTGGTGTGATATGTGCAAATTTGTGCTTTTGGTTGGTGATTATTTGACCCGAAAAGGTGATTTTTGAGCTTGTTATTGCCATGTATCAAATGACTTGACTTTTATACTTTTGAAACACATTATTTCCAGTAGGTTCATCATATTTTCTTGCTCAAAATATTATGGTGCATGTGTGTCCTAAAAATGCATTTTTGCAAGCTTTCGGTTTACGATTTCAAGCATATTTTAACAAGTTTTGATTCAAGCTTTATATCCTTGACATTTTGTAAATTTTTCCAGAATATTTAACATCAAGATTAACATATTTTTCACTTATTACAAGCATAGCTTCATCTCATAATCCAACAAAAGATCCAACCTTCTTAAATCTAACAACCATGCAATTATCTCAATATTTTGACAATAAATCTTCATCATACTTTCATTCAACAATATAAAAAAATATTCTTTTATGAACAGTTCCAGAAAAATATATATAAAAATCATATAAAAACATATTCATCTTTTCATGCAAAAAGTCTCTTTACAAACTATCATTATATAACCACACTTTTTGATGCAAACTTTTATGGATCTAACAAGACAACATCAAATACATCTTTTCATGAAATTTTCCAGAAAATATAACTTCAATATAAATATAAATATGACCATCTTTCAAAGGAACAATCATTTTAAAAGTTATATAATTTATATCTACACTTTTGGGTCTTAAACTAGTTGAATCCCTGGATCTTTCTTCATGGATTCAACATGCATGAGCATGGAAAGAAAGATCCTATCAACTTTACCCTCATCAAGTGTATATTCAAAAGAAAACATAAGGAAAACATGAACTTTTGATAAAACCTTTTTAATAAAAACAAGAACAAGATTAAACTAATAAAGAGATGAAGATATATACCCTTGAAGAACACTTTTGAAGATGGAAAATATGCAGAAAATTCGTGACCTTGATGCTCCAAATAAACCTTAATCCTTGTTCAAAACAACCCTTAGTCCTACCTTAAATTAACCCTTGCTTGATCTTATAAAAACCTTATTATTATTAGTGTTAATATTAAGTTTGTGTCTTGATTTTTTTTTTGCTTCCTTTTGAGCCGTCAACAATAAGAGAAAAAGAAGGGTGATAGTTTTATTATTATCCTTTTTTTTTAGAGATAGAGATGTGTGTAAGAGTTTTTAGGAGTGTAAGAGTGTAAGGTGCCCTATTGTTGCGTGGATCGTAATAAGATGTGATTCGTTATATCAAGAGTGCGGAATCCTCTTAAGATAACTAGATTGCTATTGCCTTTTGTTGATTAATAAACAATTAACCAACTCAAGGAGATGCACAAGGCTTGTGGTTCGTGTAGGATGACACACGAAGGAATAAATAACCTTGATTCGTGTATATCTAAACAATCTCAAAACAATTAACCAGGATTAACCTAATTCCGTAGATTAGGTCTTGTATTTATACTAGTTATGTATTGGATCGTGTGAGCTTAGGCCTTAATCGCAGATTACGCCCGAAACAATAAACAATTCGATCTGCCTCGTGCTGACGTCAGCACGAGGCCAGTCCTACATGCTGATGACGTCAGCACGAGGTTCGACCCTTTGATTCTTTGTTTCACTTCGTTTGGCTCGTACATATCATCCAATCATCGTTTAAGTGTTCTACGACACTTATAAACCTTGATTCTATGTTCTTGTACCTGCAAAACAATATATAACACACAAACACAATACAAAACACAAACAGATATAATATTGAAGTTCAAACGTAATCATTAAATATCAACACAAGTTCTTATTTAAATGATTACAAACATAGTTCCTAAAACATAAACGATAATAAAATCTATGTTGCGATTGTCACAACGAATCTGCATCTACAGACTCCCCCTTGATGATTGCAACTAGATCTCTTTAAAGTCTTCAAAACTTGAACTTCAAAGCTATCCGTTAAATAAAAGTCTTGTGCTATTCGCATGAATTCTCTCTTGTAAACAATGTGCGAGAATGTTATGATAGCGCCTTTCTTCAACTCTCCAAAAATCCACTGCTGAGCAAGGTGTATCCAAAAGTCTTCTCTGATCACCTCTTGACAAGTTGACAACCTGCATTGGATCATACATGCGTAGCAACATTTGTTTTTGTGAATCATCAACAAACATCTGTGCTTCGCCTGACTTGATATCTATTTGCCAAAATGTCATCTCTGTCAGCATATCTTGATCCCATCTGATAGCAGGAACTTTTTTAACACATTTAATCCTTTTCTGGACAAAACGAAATGTGCCATCTTGATTCTTAATCTTCTTCAAAGGTGTTGGCTTAATCAACCTTTCTTCTGGCTTCAGACCTCTATCACTGAAATTCTTAATTCTTTCATCTCTGAATCTATTCCAGTAGAAATCTGCAAGTCCATTGCTCTGAAGATTAACGAACCATCGTCTTCCCAAATCTATCATGTCAGAATCACTAAGAGAGTGGAAATGTCTTTGACTCATTGACATATACTGGCATCCCTCCTTTCTCTTGATAACAAATAAATCGATTCTGATCATAAAACCAACTTTGTATCACTGAGAAATACTTGGGTGCATCCTTGTCTGAGATAAATTCCCAAAACATTGATGGTTTATATGTATCACGTATTATCAAACCAGTATGTCCTCTATAAACTAGAATTAGTCTATTAATAATAAACTCATGATCTTGCTGCACCGGAGGTATATTAAATCTTCCAAGATCAATCTCTCGCGTAGCATCTATATTCCAATATAGATCAAAAATATTGTCATGTCCTTCATCAACTATATTTGCATATACAGCAAATCTCAAACTTGTAGCATTCTTAGGTTCATCTGGACTGTCTCTGATTGGATTGAGATTGAGATGTTCCACTTCAGCTATTGGTTCAACTTGAATGACTTCATCTTCATTAAAGACACGATCAAAGTCATAAGGTATCTCAAGCAACCTTTTTCTATCAGCTTCCGAAGTAATGAACTCTCCTTCTTCAATATCTTCATCATCGATACTTTCTAGATCTTCTTCAGTATCAAGATCGTCCAATGCACCTATCCTTTGAAGCTTATCTGCAATTCAAACGATTTACATATACAAAGATAAAGAACATAAATCATAAGTCAAGACATAATAAAATAGTATAAATACATAAAAGAAATTAAAATAAATAATACTATATCATAAATATAATGCAACAATTACATTAATATTTATCTTATAATCTTTATCTATTTTAACTTACAACAATAATATTATATCATAAATATAATGAAACAAATACATTCATATTTATTTTATAATCACTACAAAAAACAAAAATCATTAGCACTAAGGTTCATAATCTGAATCTAAATCCGAATCTGACTCTGACTCTGAAGATGTATGAGTTAACCCTGACCGTTCTTTCATTTGATCCCTAAGTGATCCGGGATCATAATAATCATCATAATTCATAATCTCTGCTCTAGCTCTCATATGAGCCTGTGGATCATAACCTAATCTCTATCTAGTCTATGCACAATTAAAGGGTGCAAATCTGACTCTGTAGAGGCATTGGTAGTAGAATCAGTCTTAGTTGACTCACTATCCTGAGTAGATTTTCCTTTGCTAAGATTTTCTTTTTCTATATGATTATGAGGATCATTCACTATTTTTTCTCGAATCTCCCTTTCTACTCTATCAAAATTAGAATCGGAGTTACCTGAATTGGAATCTTCCTCATCATCATTGTTAGGATCATCAGGATCTGCATCTGGAGCGGTCATCACAGCTTTGCCTTTATCTTGAGTCCTAGGAGTACTAGCACCAGCTGTACCAGCAATCTCTGACTCTCTTTGTCTTGACGACTCCCTTTGAATGTTTGCAGTCTCTGTATCCATAACATCATCACCATCATCTTGACCTTGACCTTGATCTCTATTCTCTGGCTCACCAACTGATGGTTGTGCTTGATTTGGACCTTGAGCTGGATCTTGATCTTCATGATCATCATCTCTTGACTTCCTTGCTAGCTCATCATCCTTACAACCACTCTTATCTCCCCCTTGAGCCAAGAATTGGTCAAGTCTAGAACCAAGAGAATGAACAAGAGCTGTCATTACGTCCATCTCTTCCTGATGCTTAGCAGCTTGGAGCTGTAGCTGATTCTCCAAAGCTGTAACCCTGAACTCTAACATCTTCTTTTCTGAAAATAAACGACTCAGCTGCACTTGAACTAGAGCTACTGGACGTGACGTAGAAGCAACATCGGATGTAGAGGTCTGAGGTGGCATCGTAGCTTGAAAAGAAGGCATACGAGCACTAAAAGTTCCTGTGGGAGGCATCTGAGGTCTTTGCAGAGGAGCCAACAGACGTCCCATGACAGTAGAAACAGGAACTGTCGCCTGAATAGGAGCAGACAAAGGCCTAGGAGCAACAAGTGTCGTCTCTGGCTCTTGACCAACTGTAGACTCCGGAGCAGTAGGAATCGTAACAGTTGTAGCCTCAGTAACAACTTGTGCGCGAGAACCAATTCCTCTGATGATAAACTTTGGTCTCGACCTTCTCTCCCCAACAACAACACCAGTAGCAGAAGTAGTTGACACAGAAACAGGATTCTCAGAAACATAAGCTCTTAAAGCAGCAACCAATGGAGTATCACCAACAGTAGGTGCATGAGACCTCTCCATGGCTTCATTATAAGCAGCATATTCTCTATCAACTTCAGCTTGAGATCTTGCTTGTCTTCTTCTTCGCTTCAGCAGTCTCTCTTCCTCTTCTTCATCTTCTGAATTCTCAACAACATTAATAGGGAATTCAGAAGGACCAACATCAACATCAACTGGAGCAGAGGTAGAAGCGGAAACTCTAGTAGTTGGTGGTACAAGATTTGCGGGATCATCAACATCCTGCATAAGAGCATCCATATCTGGATCATGCTCCAGATCTCCAGCATATAGAGGAACATCATTGAGTCCCTCAAACTGATCAGCTCGCTCTTCTTGAGAATCTTCTTGAGCCTGATCATCATCAGCAGCAGCAGCAACAGGTTCTTCATCTTCCCAACCTTGTCGAGGAGCAACATAGTCAGGATTTATGAGATGTCCGAACAATGTTGGATTGCCAACATTATCAGGAACACCATGACTTGCAAATCGTTTCATACTCTCAACAAACACCTTATGAGTCAGACGACCCAAATTGAAAGTAGGACCATCAAACGGTAAATCTGCTATCATCACAAATCTTGGAAACAGGAAGAATTTCTTATCGTTTCCAAACGCTCTCAACTGCTTTACAAAATTATCATATATGTATTGAGAAAAGCTGTAGGGCTTGTTCAGCACAAGAGCAACCATCTGAGAAGCAGTAAAAATGTTCAACTGATCATGACCTGCACTCCGATGACTAAGGGACCTCAATAAGTAGTAGGCAAGCAATCTCCATTTGCCTAGAAGACGATTCTTGCGAAAAGGATGAGTAATATCACCAACATATCCCATACGCCTTAGAGCACCGTCACAAAAACTTTCTTCAAACTCAACAGGACCTTGCTCCATATCATCGGTACCTAAGTCCAAAATAGTCCTTAAGTCTCCAGCAGTAAACTGAATGTTCGTCCAACAACAGTAGTGCGAATCATAGTGTCATCACCAACTTGCACCAATCTGGTTGAGTTCCAGAATTCAGTAATAAGACTTATGACCAACGGAGGATTCTTGGTCAAAGCAAAACGAATACGAGAGCGTGCTAGATACTGGAGGACACCATGAAACTCTGGTGTGCATCCTGACTGCATAATGCTGAGATCAATTGCAGCATTATGTTCCGTAGATTATGTAATCATATCTACTAAAAACCTGTATCTACTCGAATATGTAATCATAAATCATCCGAACTAACTTGTCATCACAATAATGTATCAAATAAATCTTACATTATTATCTTGACATAAAATCGATCATTTCTTCATTGATGTTTAACTCAACAAATGCAAACTTACACTAAAACATATTTAATGTATAGTAATACATCAAAAATCATATCAACAACCTATCACATTACATCTTAGGTTGTGATCTTGATAATAAAATTATAACCTATCACACCAAGTTTTAGGTTAATAAATACAAGGCAATCCATCCTTGTAGCACAACTCTTGTAATTTCTGAGCAACTTTTATTGTCCGTCGCAATGCAATTCTAATAAGCAAGCGAAAACAATTTTGCCTTCAATCACAATTTGAAATTTTGATGCCAATTTCATTTAAAATGAGTTTAATATCTGTAACCTGCACACTTAATAAACTTCATCAATGCATCAAAAATAATAAAAATATCATAAATATGCAAAACAATTAAAATCATAACCTAGCAATCATTACAAGATCTATGGCAAGTCCAATCTTTGTCAAGCATACTTATCAACCAAAAACAATTGAAATTTCAAAAATTTACTTGAAACACATTCAAAAATATTTTGACTTTTCAATTTTCAAAAACATATCATTTTCTAAATTAAACAACTTATGTATTAATTAGAAAATCCATCTTTTAAACATTTATATCGTAAGCAACAAGACTTATATAATTCACTAAGAATTATAACTTTTAATGCTTATCAAATCTCTCGTGCAATAAGAACTAGTTTGACACACAAACTGACACTTATTAGTACAAGAATATATAAAAAAAAAACGAAAAACAAAACAAAATAAAATAAAATAAAAACTAAACTACTTTATTTATTTACAAGAAATTTTAAGTTTTTGCAGATTAGATTAGATTAGCATTTACATAAGTCTGCAAGTTAGAAATAATTCTCTTATTATTAATTATGAACAGTGACTCAACCATGATTACCGTTATATCTGTCCTCTTAAACACTCGATACTTCCAGTTTCCTTTGAGTTGAGACACTTTTGACATACCCTGGCCAAGGACAGTCACCATGTTACCCGAGTAGCCTAATATGCCATTGAATAGTTTGCGAACTTATGTGACCCACATTCAGATATACTTCCGTAATCGATACAAGCACTAAGATAACAAATATTCAATATATATTCAAAAACATCCTTAAGCAAATCATGAGACACTTTTTAGATAACTGAATTTAATTACTTTGTGATTTAACTTATTTGCTTTTGCATTTCATTATTTATAAGGAACCCGTGATTTTTTATGAGACCCATTAGCGAACTTTCTGACAACCTATCCCAAGTTGGAAGCTTTAGGTAGGCTAGGTATACAAAGACACCCCGAGGACATACTTGTCCGAATTTCAAAGACCACATTAGCCCCTTAATTAACATTCATTTCATTTGCATAAACAATATCACATTTAGCTTTCATGCTCATGATTGGTAGAGGTTTTTGCCTATATTTTGAACAAATTCTATAGTGTTGCTAGATCTTTCACAAAATTTAAGGACTAGATCAATTCATTACTGAAAAGCAAGCATTCTCAGCCATATATCTGAATATGTTTCCCACAAGCACATTGTATAAATTAAGTTCAGATTAAGGAAACCTTGCTACTTTGTGTCTACCAATGTATCCCAAATTGTAATCACTGAACTAAGCAGTTATATTACGATTCAGAAGAGTTAAAAGCTAAGTATCCTCACTTCTAATCATCTGACATCATTAACTTAAATCTCCCCCATATTTTTGTCATTTTCTCATTTTTCACATTTTTATGATTTTCATGACACTAAGAACTCTTTTTTGTATTTTTATGACTCTAGCTATTTACAGACACAAACTTACAAAATTAGTTCTTTGAGAGATTTAATATGAATCAGCATTCTTCATCCCATTGAGAAGAATTAACTTCTCAAATCGAGTCTTATCAAATGTTTTGGTATACAGATCAGCTAAATTATCATCAGTTATAACCTTCTCCAAATGAATTAACTTCTTTTGGGCACAATCACGGAAGAAATTATGTCTAATATCAATATGCTTGGTGACCTTATGCATGACAGGGTTATTTGTAATGTTTATAGCTGACTTTTTTTTTTGGTAAGAGGGCATAAAATGATACTCCGGTTAGCTGTATTATACCCAAAATCAATAAAGTGCAGGCAACATGACTAATTGTCATGCTGGCTTAATACACGTACAAAGTAAACAAGCAACAGCCAAACTCCCTAAAGCGAGTGACATGCCACTCACTTAAAACCGAAAAAACCTATCTAGCTTACTTAACAAGAACATAAGAAAAACAATAAAACAGGAGAGAAACTAGATAGGTAACAACCAATCACTACGTTGGAATAAGTAGTGATGAAGGTAACTTCCAATGCGAAAGAGCAGCTTCCGTTCTGCTATTGTTTTTAAACCGCAAAGTCATCAGCTTTAATCTAGTGGTCGAAACAATAATCTGGATTAATTGGTCTTTAGACCGTTTTGACTAATTAAATAAACGGTTATTCCTTTCTTGCCAAATGTTGTAGACAGCCCCTGCGAGAATCAGCTTTGAAACCACACTATGAACATAATTTTTCCTTGCAATCTTCTTCAAATCGTGTAGTACATCAGCCCAGCTTCCCCCATATAACGATAAACCAACAATTTTGTTAACTTCATCCCATACTCCTGAAGAAAAAGGGCAGTCGAAAAACAAATGAGTATGAGAATCTGGTTGTGTTGAGCACAATGGACATGTAACAGCTAAAGAGGCATGTTGAACATCCCATTGATTAAGCAAGTCTTGAGTTTTAAGCTTGCGTTTCAAAACTAGCCACAAAAGAAAGGAGTATTTAGGAATACATTGTATGTACCATACAATATGATACCAATCCACCAAAGGTGCTCGTACACGCAGGTCCTCCCAAGCTAAAGACACCGAAAAATCATGTAAAACTCCTGCATCTGTACGCCATTTAATCGAGTCCATCATATGTTCCTGCAATAAAGGCACGTTAGTATTTAAAATACGGTTATCCCAAAACGACGGCAACCTCCATGTCGCATTTTCGATAATCTCAACAGCTTTAGAATGTGACTCAAAACCAGCCTCTTTAATCATACGATGAGTAACAATGTCAATACTCGGACAGCAAGTTGCCCATGTATCATGCCATGCAAACGTATTTTGTCCATTACCCAAAGAATGCCAAAAATGATTTCGAACAAGTGGGCGAATTGCTAGTAACTTTCTCCAGCTCCAAGGCATATTACCCCTTAACGGAATATCCCAATCCCCTTAACGGAATACCCCTTAACTTTCTCCAGCGAATAGCTGACTTATTGTCTATTCTAATAGGAGTATCAAGAAAATCCATACCGTAGTCACAAAGTTGTTGCTGAATCCACCATACCTGGGAACAACAGCTACCAGCAACCATATACTCTGCCTCACATGAAGACTGAGCAACACATGTCTACTTCTTGCATTACCACGATACTGATCTTCCTCCTAACAACTGACAACCTCCAGTCGTAGACTTTCTGTCATTGTTACAACCGCCAAAGTCTGAATCAGTATATGCAACAAAATCAAACGTTCCTCCCATTGGATACCATAGACCAAGCCCTTGGTTTCCCTTAAGATAACGTAGAATACGTTTTGCTGCAGTCAAATGTGACTCTTTCGGACTAGCTTGAAATCTAGCACAAAGACAAACAGCGAACATAATATCTGGACGCGAAGCAGTCAGATACATCAATGAGCCAATAATAGCACGATAATAAGTTGCATCCACAAGTTCATCTTTCGGATCAATAACTCCTAAACCATGATTTTGCTGAATAGGAGTACCATATGTCTTGGACTCTAGCATTTGAAACCTTTCCAAGATGTCATCGACATACTTAGACTGGTGAATAAAGAATCCATCTTTCCTTTGATCTACTTGTAGTCCGAGGAAAAATTGTAATTCTCCCATAGCACTCATTTCAAATACATTTTTCATGCTCATTTCAAACTCTTTGCACATCTTTATATTAGATGAACCAAAAATGATATCATCCACGTAAACTTGCACAATTAGATAATCTCGCTTCTTCCATTTGACAAACAATGTGCTATCTATCGATCCTCTTGTAAAACCATTTGTCAACAAATGTGTCGACAACTTTTCATACCACACTCTGGGTGCTTAATACAATCCATAAAGAGCCTTATCCAGTCGATATACTCTTCTTGGATAATTCGGATCTTCAAACCCCGGTGGTTGGTGAACATACACTTCTTCTTTGACTTCACCATATAAGAAGGCACTCTTAACGTCTAACTGATACACCTTTATACCTTTGAAACTGGCATAGGCTAAAAATAACCTAATAGCTTCAATCCTAGCAACTGGTGCAAAAGTTTCGTTATAGTCATATCCTTCTCGTTGTGCAAACCCCTGAACAACCAAACGTGCTTTATTTCTAGTAACGATCCCTTTGTCATCTCGTTTGCATTTATATACCCAACGAATTCCAATCGGTTCTTTACCTCTAGGCACATCTACTAACTCCCAAACTCGAAGTTTTTCAAATTGAGCTAATTCTTCTTGCATAGCTTCAACCCAACATGGATCTTGAAGTGCTTCCTTAACATTCTTAGGTTCTACTTGGAAAATGAAACCAGAATATAAACACTCAGTTATCAATCCAGTGTCTTTCACTTCACAAAACAAACTAGTCAGATCCTTATTCAACTGATTTCTAATTCGAACAGGTTCTGTAGCATTACCAAGAATATTTTCAACTGGATGATCCTTATTAACTCGATATTGAGGAACCGAATCAACATTCAGACTTTCTCCTAAATTTGTTCTAATCTGAAACTCAGGAGAGCTAAAATCATCTTCCGATTCTTTAGAAATAGGATCATCATCAGGCAGTGTAACCTTCGATGGAGTAAGTGGTGTAGTGTTCGCGGGTTCACTATTACCTGAATCTGGTGTCTTATCCTTGTCCTTACCACTTTCATCAACATCAGTAGTAGATTGAACGTTGGTTGGAGTAGTATAGACATTTCGAGTAGGCGGAGATATAGGAGTATTATCCATGTGATCTCTTAAAATAATCATATCATCAACTGTCTTAGGATCTGAGTAAGAATAAGGACCATGTAGTGAACTAAACACACTATCGTAATCGAAGTTTTTGCCACTTCCAAAATGAATAGCGGGCTTATGACTGACAATCTTGACATTTGTTCCCAAATCAACTTTGCCGGTCTATTTGTTGTAAACCTGTCGAATTGATGTTCCCGGTTTATAACCCATGAGAAATCCCTATTCAACTTTTGAATCAAACTTTGACTGAGGTAGATACTTCAAAAAAGTACATGGTACACCAAATGGTTCAACATTCTGTAAATTCGGTTTCTTCTTATGTAGAAGCTCATAACATGTCTTATTATGACGCTTAACTACCGTAACCCTATTTAAAATATGACAAGCTGTATTCACCGCCTCCGCCCAAAACATAGTAGGAAGCCCTGAATCTGCAAGTATAGTTCTGGCTGTCTCGATTAGAGTCCTATTCTTTCTTTCAGCAACTCCATTCTGTTGTGGTTCATATGGAGAACTGTATTGATGTTGGATTCCCTTTGATAAACAAAAGACATCCATCACATTATTCTTGAATTCAATTCCGTTGTCACTCCTGATTCTCTTAACACGAACTCCAGAAATATTTTCAGTTTCGACAAAGAAATTTATCAAAATCTGCGGAGTTTCATGTTTTGATTTAAGAAAGAATACCCATGAGAATCTCGAGTAATCATCAGTAACCACCAAACAGTAGTACATCCCACCGATACTTCTTACATTTACCGGACCAAATAAATCCATGTGAAGTAACTCGAAAGGATTAACAATAGAATTTTCTTGTTTCGGTTTATGTGCAGACTTTTGCTGTTTACCTTTCAGACAAGGTACACATTTGTCTTCCATTCCAAACCATTTCATTGGAACGCCTTCAACCAAACTATGTTTGACAATGTCATTCATCTTTTGGAAATTGATATGTCCCATTCTTCTATGACATAGTAAAGATTCAGATTCGTTTGCTTTTGATATCAAGCAAACAGACTCCTTTGGATCATCAACACCTAACACAAGGTCATAGATGTCTTTCTTCCTAGGAGCTTTCAGTAGGATCCAGTCTTCAGGAATAACATATCCTGGTTTCAAAATAAGTGCTTCTTTCTCATTAAAATGGACATTGTTTCCCTTGTCACAAATTTGAGAAACACTTAATAAATTATGTGCTAACTGTTCCACATAATTGACTTTCTCCAGCGTAATCTTCCCAATGACAACTCACCTTGGTCCGAGATGTTGCCGCCCTTGGGACCTATGAAACTAACATACGAACCATTTACATCTTCATAATTGGACAAAACATTCTTGTCCCCTGTCATGTGCCGAGAGCATCCACTGTCAGCATACCAAAGACTGATAGGCTTCCTTGGTTCTCCCTACACATCAGACAATAAGATGGTTAGTTTCTGAAGGGAACCCAAACCTTTTGAGGTTTAGGTTTTCCGAATTCATCTCTAATGATCAATTCGGTCCAATATCCATTGCTCTGTGATGGAGCCTTGGATGAAGATGGTGTCACAGACTGTTTCTTAGATGAAGTGAAACGAGTCTTAGGAGGTAAATTCCTTGGTGAGTGAGTACCAAATCTAGGTTGACTCCCTAATAGATCATAGAATTTAGACGAACTATTAATTCTAGAAGGAGGAGATCGATTTTGTTGAGCCATCTTCCTAGGTGAATTACTCTTTTGAGGTGTACGAGCACGACTCGGACTTACACTACTAGAAGTAGTATTCTGTGAAGGTCCCTGTCGTTTTGGAGTCTTAGATCTATTATTACGAGCAACAATATCTGAGTCACCCCTTTTCTGGACATCTCCGTTTCCTATTTGGACAACAACTATATACATCTCCTACTTCATAAAAATAGAAACAAGATTTTTTAGCTCTTGCTTTCTTAGCTTTAACATCAAACTCAGCTGAAGTCATGCCTAAACATTCCTTAAGTTCAATTGTGGCTGACTCCTCTTTTGATAAACCAGTTGACTTATTTTTATCCGAAAAATGTACCTTGTTTTGAGAATTCTTATAAGTCTTATATGGAGTTAAGGGGACTCCACTAGACGTAGATTCATCTTTATTCCATACTTTATCAATCTTGTCATGATTTATCTTTTCAAAATCAATTTCATTGGATGTAAAAACAGTATCACATCCTTTCATTGTAAAACATTTAATGTTCTTATCGACAGGACAAGTTGACTTTACTTGACTAGATCCTTTAGAAGCACTAGCATCATAAACTCCATTCTTAGGATCCACAGGTTTAACAAATGAACTTTCAAGCTTATGTTTCTTGTTAAGCTCTTTAATTTTATCAATTGAGCTTTTAGAGCTTTTAGGGGTCTTAGGATCAACATTTTGTTTTTCTAAAACGATTGGACCAATTTCACCAATATCGATCTTTTCAGTAAGCTGTGTTAGAGACTCAGTATAATTATCATTGAATGGACCTCTAACCTCATTATAACTCATACCCAAACCACATTTATCTTTTGAATCCCGTGGTACAGGTTTTTGCATCTACATTGATCTTATTAAATCAGATCCCCTAATTTGATCTAGTCTTGCAATCTGCCATATATGCAACAAAGTCTTCAGTTGTCATACCTTCAGGTATCACGAAGTTCTTCATCTGTTCTTCAATGCTCTTCATAGAAATCTCATCAACAGGACTCGATGGCTCTTCCTTTTCTTCAGATGCTTTTACTGCTGTCATTTGTTCACTCTCAGATCTTACGGTCTCAGCAACATTACATACATTCTTTTGAACTATCTCAGATGCACTTTCTTCACTTGAGTATACAGCATAATCAATTGTTGCAGCTACCTCATCATATAATTCTACCATGTAAGCATGATTCGAGGTATCATCAGATTGTGTATCCCATTGATAAGTACCATCTGGATTTTGAACAACAACAGCCTTTGACTCCGAAAATGGGGACGAAACTGGCTGTTGTGGAGTAGCAGGATATGTAATCATTGCTTGTGTTTTATGATTACTTGGAGTAATACCGCCTTGATTGTAATTTTGACGACCAGCAACAGTATTATCAATCCTCTTAGGTCGTTGACACTCTCTTGCAAAATGACCAAATCCATCGCAGTTATAACTTTTCACCTTGGATTTGTTAAAGCCTTTAGTGCCATTACCTATAGGTCTCCCAGTTCTCTGAGTGAATATTCTGACCTTAATAGTGAGCATATCTAGCTTCCATTGTAGATCCATTTCTTCCAAATCATCAGGATCTATTTGATTGTAATCCTCATCAATTACTGCGGGATCAGTAATCTTTCCTCCGATAAAAGCTTCATGAGCATTACAAAAGGCTGAGTAAACACTCATTCTTTCTTCTGCAGAACTCATACTCATTGGCATAGAATGAAAAGATTGTACATTGCTTTTGACATTCGAATGTGTATTGTCATAAGCAACATATCCAGCAATACCTTCAGCATCTACTATTGGTGTAACTTCTGCACCACTTAGAAATGCATTGTTTCCCGAGCTAGAACTTGCTAAATGAACAGACTTAGCATGATATAAAGATGGATCTTGTGTGAAATCCGAGTGAGTATCTTTAATTCTTCTCTTCATGTCTCTGTTCTTCAGCTTGGAAACTACCTTTTTAAAGTCCCATGTACTGTATTCCTGATCATCTTGAAGTTGATGAACATAATCAGTCCATGTCTTAGGCAATGAGTCCAAAAACTTATCAACTAGCTCAGTTTGAGGATAAACAACCTCAAAATACGACAACTCAGTGGTCAAAGGATTGAATCGAATAAGAATCTCGTCAAGAGATTTTCCTTTCAGTCCATTAAAGGCTTCATACTGGCGCTTCAGGAGTTTGATACGATTCTTCTTCAAGGTTACATCGCCCTCACAATATCTTACAAGAGCTTCCCATAAATCCTTTGAAGTAGTGTACTTTTTGAACAAATGTACACTATCTTGAGGCAAGGCCATAGTAAGAGTGGATAGGCCTTTCCCTCAATTGCGTATCTTTTACGTTCTTCAATCGGCATATCAGCATAAGTATACCTACCGATCACTCCATTCTTTTCATACGAAGGCCAATCAAAACCTTGAGTTATCACAACCCACATTTCCATGTCAGTGATACGAATGTAGTCTTCAAAACGTCTCTTCCACATCCAATAATTTTCCATACGGAACAATTTTGGAGGTGTGTTTCCACGACCAACCTCATGATCATGCATGATCATCTGGCTGATAAGTAGAGCATTATATGGTAGTCATTTCGAATCTTTTGGTGACAAATTAAACGAAATAACAACGTAGATCGTGTGGCACGAAGTCACACGAGGAGTACGTGACACGAAGAACACGAAGTCACGCGAGAAGCACGTGACACGAAGACACACAAGGTCACGCTCCTGAGCACGAAGATCTGTTCGTGCAGACGTGGCGCGAAGTTGACACGAAGTCAGGTTAGTGCTGATGTAGGCACTAAGCAAGGATCACCTCGTGCTGACGTAAGCACAAGGTCGCGCGAAGTTACACACGAACTAATGGAAAAACACGAATTTCGAACGAATTTGCAATCAATAGCAAATTAAACGATCTTAAACCTTTTGGTAATCAACCTTAGGGCTCTGATACCACTTGTAAGGTGCCCTATTGTTGCGTAGTTCGTAATAAGATGTGATTCGTTATGTCAAGAGTGCGAAATCCTCTTGAGATAACTAGATTGCTATTGCCTTTTGTTGATTAATAAGCAATTAACCAACCCAAGGAGATGCACAAGGCTTGTGGTTCGTGTAGGATGACACACGAAGGAACAAATAACCTTGATTCGTGTATATCTAAACAATCTCAAAACAATTAACCAAGATTAACCTAATTCCGTAGATTAGGTCTTGTATTTATACTAGTTATTTATACTAGTTATGTATTAGATTAGGCCCGAAACAATAAACAATTCGATCTGCCTCGTGCTGACTTCAGCACGAGGCCAGTCCTACATGCTGATGACATCAGCACGAGGTTCGACCCTTTGATTCTTTGTTTCACTTCGTTTGGCTCGTACGTATCATCCAATCATCGTTAAGTGTTCTACGACACTTATAAACCTTGATTCTATGTTCTTGTACCTGCAAAACAATATATAACACACAAACACAATACAAAACACAAATAGATATAATATTGAAGTTCAAACGTAATCATTAAATATCAACACAAGTTCTTATTTAAATAATTACAAACATAGTTCCTAAAACATAAACGATAATAAAATCTATGTTGCGATTGTCACAACGAATCTGCATCTACAAAGAGTAAAATAATTATGTGTGAAGGAAGTTGAGTGGTTTGAGTATAATGTTCCTTGGGCTTATGCAAATATGTAAGTCTAGTTGCTCCATCATTGGTCAATACGCTTCTGGGGAATATGGGCGGGGGGGGGGGGGGGGCGAATTTTGCTTCAAATTTTAAAAGGTGGTCTTTAAATTTTACTAGTTTTATTTGTATATGTATGTAATGTTGGTGTAGGGACATGTATGAGTATTTACTAGCATTTAGAGTTTCAAAGATAATTTTGTAGTTACATATATATATATATGGGCAGCCGTATATGTATATATTCATACATAAAATTTGTGTTTTTATTTACCATTTAACTCATTAGCTATAAACTTGTATTTATATTAGGCATATATATACTTATTATTTTTTAAACACTTTTATGTACATATTAGTTTATAAATATACTATGAGATAGAAATTTTTATTCTCATGTCATATTTACTTAAAGTGGCTTGGTGTTTAATTTCTTAGACGTTTATAAGAATTTTTGATTGTTAGCTCAATTTGTGAGACTTACTTTATTATTTATAATTTGATTAAATATTAACAAAATTTTTTGTTCAATGGTATTTTATTAAATTGAATTTAAAACTAATATTAGCTTTAGATTGCTAATATAGGGGCATTATCTACTAGCTTCAAGTTTAACTATGGCCTGCGGGAACATAGACAACCTAACTAGCACATACATAGTATTTAAAAAGTAGGGTTGTTACATCCTTACCCCCTTAGAAGAGTTGCGTCCCGGAATTTGAGTTTGCTCGGGGAGTAAGTGCGGATATTTCTAACATATGAAGTCCTCGCGTTCCCACGTAAATTCGGGTCCGCGTTTTGTATCCCATCTAACTTTGACGATAGGGATCTTGCTTCTCTTAAGACGCTTCTTATCGCAATCGAGAACTTCTATGGGCTCCTCACGGAATTGGAGCTTATCTTCCACTCGTAATTCCTCAAGTGGGACTACTTTCGAATCATCCGCTAAACATTTCTTCAAGTTTGACACGTGGAATGTGTCATGAACATCTCCCAATTCTTGGGGTAACTTCAACTTATAGGCTACGGGGCCTATCCTAGCCACAATTTCAAATGGCCCAATGTATCGAGGACAACTTTCCTCTTTTACCGAACCTCATGGTTCCTTTCCATGGCGACACCTAAAAGAGCACTTTGTCGCCAACTTCAAATTCTAATGGCTTTCTTCTTTGATCCGCATAACTCTTTTGCCGATCTCTCGCGGCTTTGAGCTTTTTCTTAATGATAGCTACCTTGTCCGTTGTTTCTTGGACAAAATCGACGGTGGCTAGACTTCTTTCGCCCGTGTCTATCCAATACATAGGAGATCTACACTTGCGTCCATATAAAGCTTCAAACGGTGCACATTGTATGCTAGAGTGATAGCTATTATTGTAAGTAAACTCCGCATACGGCAAGTGTTCATCCCAACTTCCACTAAATTCGAGTGCACATGCCCTCAACATATCTTCCAATGTTTGTATTGTTCGTTCACTTTGTCCATCTGTTTGAGGGTGGTAAGCCGTGCTTAGTGCTAATGTTGTGCCCATTGCCTCTTGCACATGACCCCAGAAACGTGAGTTAAATCTACCATCCCGATCAGATATTATGGACAAAGGCACGCCATGTAATGTTACAATCTTCTCAACGTACAATTGAGCTAGACGCTCGGTGTTCCAATCTTCTTTGATGGGAATGAAATGGGCTGATTTCGTAAGACGATCAACAATCACCCATATAGCATCATGACCTTTCTTTGTTCGAGGCAATTTCGTCACTAGGTCCATTGCTATTTGCTCCCACTTCCATTCAGGAATCTCTGGCTGCTTTAAAAGACCATATGGCTTTTGGTGCTCAGCCTTGACCATCGCACATGTCATGCATCGGCTCACACATCGAGCTACATCTCCTTTCATTCCAGGCCACCAAAAATCCCTTCTTAGGCCTTGATACATCTTATCCGCGCCCGGATGAATTGAATACTTCGTATTATGAGCCTCACTCATAAGTACATCTCTTAAGCCATTCACTTTCGGTACCCAAGCTCTCCCCTTGAAGTATAGAATACCTTCGTCATCCTTATCAAACCTCATTTCCATACCACACAATGCTTCATCCTTAATGTTCTTCCCTTCAAAGGCCTTTGCTTGGTCTTCTAAGAAACGATCTCTTAGAGACATTCTTACTTGTAAGTGGCTAATTCTTGCCCTTGGCACTTTAGTATTCACCTTCCTACTAAGTGCATCGGCAACGACGTTTGCCTTCCCCGGATGATACTTTATTTCACACTCATAGTCATTTAGCAACTCCATCCATCACCTTTGCCTCATGTTCAACATCTTTTGATCAAAGATGTGTTGCAAGCTTTTATGGTCGGTGAATATGGTGCATTTAGTGCCATAGAGATAATGTCGCCATATCTTCAAGGCAAATACCACGACCCCCAACTCCAAATCGTGTGTTGAATAATTCTGTTCATGTGGCTTCAATTGTCTAGATGCATAGGCAATGACCTTGTCTCTTTGCATAAGCACACATCCAAGTCCTTTATTCGACGCATCACAATATACTACATATCCTTCCATTCCATCCGGCAAGGCTAGTATTGGTGCTTCACACAACATGTTTTTAAGCGTTCGGAACGCTTGCTCTTGTTCCTCACCCCATTCGAATTCTCTCGAATTTTGGGTCAATTGGGTCAAAGGCACCGCAATTTTAGGGAATCCTTGGATGAACCTCCTATAATAGCCCGCTAAACCTAGAAAGCTACGCACTTCCGTAGGTATCTTGGGCGTCTCCCATTTCTTGATCGCTTTTATCTTAGCCGGATCTACATGGATTCCTTCTTCGTTAACGATGTGTCCAAGAAATTGGACTTGTCACAGCCAAAATTCACACTTAGAAAACTTAGCGTATAGCTTTTCATCTCTAAGTAACTGCAAGATTATTCTCAGATGTTTCTCATGTTCATCCTTACTTTTAGAGTATATCAGAATGTCATCAATGAATACTATCACGAATTTGTCCAAGTATGGCCTACAGATTCGATTCATTAAATCCATGAAAACGGCAGGCGCATTTGTGAGACCAAATGGCATCACCAGAAACTTGTAATGCCCATAGTGCATTCTAAAAGCAGTTTTAGGTACATCTTCTTCTCGTTACCCTCAATTGATGATAGCCGGATCTAAGATCGATTTTCGAGAAATGCGACGCTCCTTGAAGTTGATCGAACAAATCGTCTATTCGCGGCAGCGGATATCTATTCTTGATCGTCAATTTATTCAACTCCCTATAATCTATGCACATCCTCAAAGATCCATCCTTCTTCTTGACAAAAAGAATTGGAGCACCCCATGGCGAAGAACTAGGTTGGATTAAACCTTTATCAAGCAATTCTTGCAATTGCTCAGAAAGTTTTCGCATTTCAGAGGGCGCTAACCTGTATGGTGCTTTAGCTATGGGGGCTGCCCCGGGAACTAAATCAATCGTAAACTCCACCTGCCTCATGGGTGGAAGTCCAAGTAGTTCGTCAGGGAACACATCTAGAAAGTCCCTAACCACCATGACCTTATGAGGGTCCTTACTTTTTACTTGCTTATCCACTACTTGTGCCAACTATGTGTGATATTCTTTACGTAAATATTTCCTTACTTTCATAGATGACACTATCTTGGGTTGGACTCCCGACCTATGGCCTTGTATTATAAGCACTTCATCATTATCTAAGGGAATTTTAATGACCTTTTCATGGTAAAGTATTTCAGCACGCATTTTAGACAACCAATCCATTCCTACTATCACATCAAAACTTCCTATCTCAATGGGAATCAAGTGTATACTATAATCTTTCTCGTCTAAAGTTAACTTACAATCAAAAATAATTTCCTTAGTCCTATACTCGTTTCCATTAGCATATTCAACATAGTAGGTTTCATCAAGCTCACTAGGTTTCTTATCAATCATTTCCTTAAATTCAAAAGAAATAAAACTTCTTTCGGCTTCAGAATCAAACAACATGGATGCATAGACATTATTTAACGGAAACGTACCTACGATGACATTAGGGTCATCACGTGCCTCATTTGCTCCCATCGCATACACTCGTCCTCTTGCTTGACCTCCTTGATTCCCGCAGTTCTGATTTGCATTGTTTCCTTGATTCCCATTGTTCGCTTGATTCCCTCCATTTCCTCGGTTCACTTTATTCCCATTGTTGCCTCGGTTTGCTCCAGGTTCCCACGATTGCCAACATTTCGAAAATTCCCACGGTTATTGTTCATGTTTCCACGCCCTCCTTGAGCTCGTCCCAACCTAGGGCAAGCTTTCCTCCAATGATCGGTACCTCCACATTCATGACATACTCCTGGGTTTCCTCCAACTCTTGCTCCATTGCGGCAAGTGGCAGTAAGGTGTCCCAATCGGTTACAAATCGTGCAACGCCTACACTCACCAAGGTGGTTGTATCCACAACGATTGCACTTTGTAGGCTGCCCACGGTTCGGGTTGGGGTTAACTTCGGCAACACCATAGTTCCTTACAATCTTTTGCCTCTTATCCGGCCCATTCCCCTTACGATCACCAAATCGGCTTCCTCCTCCTTGCCTTGAACTTGACTCGCCTCGCGAGTATTTCCCTGTCCTAACCAAGTCATTAACCAATCTTGTTGACAAACTTATCGCTTCTTCTAGTGTAGTGGGGTTTGCTACCGTGACCATCAATCTTACTTCCGGTACCAATCCATAAATAAACCTCTCAACCTTCTTGGCCTCAGTATTCACCATGTCAGGCACTAGCACACACAACTCCTGGAAAGGAATTGCATATGTCTCCAACTCCATTCCTTTCATAGCATGATTCAAGAATTCTATCTCCAACTTTTGCACGGCTGGCCTAGGACAATACTCCCGCTTCATCTCTTCCTTGAGCTGCTCCCAAGTCAAGGCATTCATCACGGCTTGACCCCTCGTAGTGACTTGGAGGTTCCACCAAGCGAGTGCCCTTCCTTGGAGCTTGCTAGCAGCAAACTTGACACGGTCGGCCGGTGCACAATCAATGATGTTCAAGATGGCCTCCATGCTTTGGAACCATGTGAGCAAACCAACTGGACCTTCCGTCCCATAGAATTCCTTGGGGTTACACGAAGTGAAAGTCTTGTAAGCATTTAGATCATTCACATTACCTCCTCCATCTTGTCTTCGGGCAGTGTTAAGTGTGGCGGTCACACTCTCCGCAATTCGAGTAACAATGGCTGGCATAACGGAGTTGATTTGTTGAGAAATGAGGTCGGCTAGCTCGGTCCTCCTTCGGGCCTCTTCCTCCTGGCGCCTAGCCTCAGCATTCGTTTCTTCACCGGTCCTTCGTGGTGCCATGTTTCTACAAAGGAGAACATAGTTTAGTCATTTGTATATAGGATTATATGGCATAGACCCGACTCACAACTTTCGATCTCACACGTGTTCATTTAAGTTACTTAGTGTAATAAGGCCTCGTTTGTATGCATAGGTATACATATATTTCTAAATTCATTTTCCTTCCTTTAATCACAACCTAGTTATTACTATGAATTACAAATGGTTGGGTAAGCTTAAAACATGTCAATCTTGTTTTTGGGTTGTTAGACAGATTTTTCCAGAATCTGTGTACGAACTTGGATCACGAAAATGTGGCTCAAGATGGACGAACTTGGAAAAACTCACAAAATATAAAATGTAGCCCCATGAGTTAAGTTTCACTTCCAACTGGAATCAGGTCAACAGACCAAATAGAACTCCAGATATGGCCATTCTACCAAAAGTGGTCAGAACTGATTTCCTGCTGTAACTTTCACTTTGCAACAAGCATAACTATAACACATTGGGATTTACACATCATATAATAGTGAAAAGGCATCAAGCTTCCATTCCAATAATCCAATATCAGTTTACAAAATTGCCATATGCCTACAAACATGTGATCATAGTCACACAACCACAAACAAGTTCAAATAAATCATAACAAAGTACAAACATTGGTCTACCAAATAAGTTTATGAATAAAACATCCTTAGGGTCATTTCCTAAGCACAAGAGCCACAACAATGGAGCAAAGGGCTGAAACAATGCATCCCATCATGAAGATCACTTCGTTGATTCGGCATATTCCATCTATAGCCATCCCCGCTTCATCTCCCGTTTGGCGCATTATTCCCAACGCCCTTTCCATCATCACCTCTTGTGTTCTCACCCGAAACCTTGCATCACGTAAGCCATTGGCAATGCCCCACACTCGATCTCTTTCCTCCCGTGTCATTCCCATAGGAGGTGGAGGTGGTACCCCAAAAATGGGACGTGGGAGGTCTTCTCCATGTCTTGGGCCGAAGTGAAAAGGATGATGGCGAGGGAGGCGCGGGTGGAAGTGTGGGTCATGGGCTGGAAATCGCCCATCGCCTACATTCATCGCCACATTTTGTCTTGGTGGAGGAGCCCTAGGAGCTGGTGGTGATGGTGGAGGTGAGGGAGAGCGGCGTACGGGTTGGCTAGAGGCAACACGTTGGCTAGAGGCAACGCTCCTAGCATCACCGTTTGACGGGTCCTCCATTGGTTAGGACTCCTCCTCTTGTCGTGAGGGCTGTTGGGAGTCCATTGTGGGCTCCGTTTCCTCGCTTTCTTGCCTCTCTTGCCTTTCTCGGACCATGTCTACAAACGCATAAATGTCTCTTGCGTGTCCGGAAGATCTTGATGCCCCGCTTCTTTGTGACATATCCTTTCCTACATAAGTTACATAAAACATAAGATGACGACTCCCAAGCTTGACGACCGAGCAACAACATGACCATTCACAACCGACGTATACCAAAACTACTAACGATCAACTCGACAGTCACGACTCGCATAACCATATATAATCAACGAAATGACTAGAATTTAACTTGTGCATAGCTCTTGTGTATTATATCTAAATAGGCAAAGTAATACTAGCCAAGTGGGGGTATTAACTAAGGGAATAAGTAAAGCAAACATTGGATTTATCTTTTGCACCAAGAATCGTTTTAAAGCTTTATTTTCAAAAGACTCATTTTGAATATTCCTTAAACAACCATTTCGATCATTCCATATTAAATTTTTAATTAGGCATAGTTGATCAGGCTATGCATAAGTAAAACAAGAATACTTTATGATCAACTCAATTGCTTAAGAAATATTCGACTCGTTTTGAAAATACGTAGGTTATAGCAAAAATTCTCTATAACCTTGGCGCTCTGATACCATTTTTTTGTAACACCCCGACTAAGGCGGAAACACGATGTGCCACAGAACGACATGGTACAAAAGATTTAAAGATAAAACATCAACATTAAGTTTCAAATATCATTCGAAATCAAAAAACAATAAGTTCAAGATGACGTTTTAGAATCCCTTACATAACCATAATCCATAATGAAAAACAAACTGTCCGCATTACAAGTCCACCGAATAACAAGCAACACAAATCCAAGTGGCGGTCCAAGCTACGAACCTAATGCTCTAAACCTGAAAAGCATAAAGAAAAAGTGTCAACTACGAGAGTTGAGTGAGTTTATAGGTTTTTAACTAACATCCAATTTATATTCCAATATAAATAGAGATAATGAGACATAAAACTTCCAAGTATTCTTTCAAATAATCATCTCTAAAGCGTATGTTCAACTTATAACAACCAACATAATAATATCAATATCATTTAGCCACATGGGCATAATTCAAGTAAACTTTGATGAGTAAATGCTTGAGCCACTACTACTACTATTTTATCAAGTCCAACAATATATATAATTCATTTCATAGCACAAGCTGTCAATCAAGTGCCGTATTAATAATAATAGGGTCGTGCCATGGAGACGACCATTTAAATTTAAGGTAGCTAGAGCACCACTATGGTCGGACTGGAAGTGAAGGTTGTCACGAAGGCAACCAACCTTCCACCGTTACACTTATGGGTGGGTGGACGAAACCTAGTTGCGCAACTCTCTAACTACAGGCCTCCACTTTCGGAGTAAATAGTAGTGTACCGAAAGAAAACGGGTTGACAGAACTCAAGCTCATCATAAAACATTTATCACATTGAACATACGAAACAATTTCATTTCATAATCATATTATCAAAAATCATTATATATATATAAGCAATTTCATTTATATATCATGCTTTTCACCCCGATAGTTAATCACATAAAATAGTTTGAAAGGGGGCTATGACTCACTTGTTTTGAGAGTGATAGAGAGCTGTTCAAATGCGTGAAGAATGCCTAGTGGTGTCACCCCTTAAGCAAGCCTAAACCATGGTATTCAAATATACACAACGCAAGTGTGTGTTGCATGAACTAGTAAACTAGATCATGAGATGTACGCTAGTAGACTTGCCCATCTTTGGTTGTTGTTTAATTATGAAATTCAAGTACATTATGTTGTTCATCTCCTTTGGTTACAAAGTATTTGGTGATAAAGGTTATTTATACGATCTTTGTACGTTTATTGAAATTTCGGTAGTTTAACTTTGTTTTATATATATTTTCCATTGCATACTTTGTTTAATAACAACATTTGACATTTGTGTTCTTATAATATTAATGTTGATATCTTTTACTGATTTATAATTATTTATTTAATTTAATATTATTTAATTAATTACTATTTATTTTATTGATTTATTAGTTAAATAATTCCTTATAATTATTTTTAAGTCCTTAAATTATCCCTAAAATTCATAGATAATTATATATGGATTACTCACTGATATTTAAGCCTTTTTATTTGTAATATTATGATTTATACATTTATTTGTGCATTATTTCTATTTATTTACTAATAATGATTAATTAGTGATTTTTACTTGATAATTTACTTTTAAATTGTATAGTTCTTGTTCCTTTGCTTATAATTATTTTTCCCCAGTAGGTCCTGGTCTCCTGTAACATTGTTTATGTAATTTTGATCAGATTCATAATTTATACAATTTATTAATTAATTTATATACCTTTTAATTACCATTTTAATTCATTAAATCATAGAAATTCTTACAAATCACCACAAAAGCTTTTGTCTAAAAATCCCAGGCCTTTTAGGCAACTTATATCAATAAAAATTTATATCAATTCAACCTCTCTTGTGTCTTTGTAATTTGAGAACTTTTAAGCATAAAAATCGTTTATCGAAATAACGTTTTAAGCCTCATTTCTTAAGCAATTTAGGTACTTCAAAAAGGATTTTTGCTCTTGTTTCATTTTGTCCAGAAAGTGCATCATATTTTGGTGGTCCAAGTCGTGATAGTGGTGGTGGTGTGATAGTGCAAATTTGTGCTTTCGGTTGGTGATTATTTGACCCGAAAAGGTGATTTTTGAGCTTGTTATTGCCATGTATCAAATGACTTGACTTTTATACTTTTGAAACACATTATTTCCAGTAGGTTCATCATATTTTCTTGCTCAAAAGATTATGGTGCATGTATGTGCTAAAAATGCATTTTTGCAAGCTTTCGGTTTACGATTTCAAGCATATTTTAACAAGTTTTGATTCAAGCTTTATATCCTTGACATTTTGTAAATTTTTCCAGAATATTTAACATCAAAATTAACATATTTTTTACTTATGACAAGCCTAGCTTTATCTCATAATCCAACAAAAGATCCGACCTTCTTAAATCTAAGAAGCATGCAATTATCTCAATATTTTGACAATAAATCTTCATCATACTTTCATTCAACAATATAAAAAAAATATTCTTTTATGAACATTTCCAGAAAAATATATATAAAAATCATATAAAAACATATTCATCTTTTCATGCAAAAAGTCTCTTTACAAACTATCATTATATAACCACACTTTTTGATGCAAACTTTTATGGATCTAACAAGACAACATCAAATACATCTTTTCATGAAATTTTTCCAGAAAATATAACTTCAATATAAATATAAATATGACCATCTTTCAAAGGAACAATCATTTTTAAAAGTTATATAATTTATATCTACACTTTTGGGTCTTAAACTAGTTGAATCCTTGGATCTTTCTTCATGGATTCAACATGCATAAGCATGGAAAGAAAGATCCTATCAACTTTGCCCTCATCAAGTGTATATTCAAAAGAAAACATAAGAAAAACATGAACTTTTGATAAAACCTTTTTAATAAAAACAAAAACAAGATTAAACTAGTAAAGAGATGAAGATATATACCCTTGAAGAACACTTTTGAAGATGGAAAATATGCAGAAAATTTGTGACCATGATGCTCCAAATAACCCTTAATCCTTGTTCAAAACAACCCTTAGTCCTACCTTAAATTAACCCTTGCTTGATCTTATAAAAACCTTATTATTATTAGTGTTAATATTAAGTTTGTGTCTTGATTTTTTTTTGCTTCCTTTTGAGCCGTCAACAATAAGAGAAAAAGAAGGGTGATAGTTTTATTATTATCCTTTTTTTTTTTTTGAGAGATAGAGATGTGTGTGAGAGTTTTTGGGAGTATAAGAGTAAAATAATTATGTGTGAAGGAAGTTGAGTGGTTTGAGTATAATGTTCCTTGGGCTTATGCAAATATGTAAGTCTAGTTGCTCCATCATTGGTCAATACGTTTTTGGGGAATATGGGGGTGGGGGGGGGGGGGGCGAATTTTGCTTCAAATTTTAAAAGGTGGTCTTTAAATTTTACTAGTTTTATTTGTATATGTATGTAATGTTGGTGTAGGGACATGTATGAGTATTTACTAGCATTTAGAGTTTCAAAGATAATTTTGTAGTTACATATATATATATATATATGGGCAGCCGTATATGTATATATTCATACATAAAATTTGTGTTTTTATTTACCATTTAACTCATTAGCTATAAACTTGTATTTATATTAGGCATATATATACTTATTATTTTTTAAACACTTTTATGTACATATTAGTTTATAAATATACTATGAGATTGAAATTTTTATTCTCATGTCATATTTACTTAAAGTGGCTTGGTGTTTAATTTGTTAGACGTTTATAAGAATTTTTGTTTGTTAGCTGAATTTGTGAGACTTACTTTATTATTTATAATTTGATTAAATATTAACAAAATTTTTTGTTCAATGGTATTTTATTAAATTGAATTTAAAACTAATATTAGCTTTAGATTGCTAATTTAGGGGCATTATCTACTAGCTTCAAGTTTAACTATGGCCTGCGGGAACATAGACAACCTAACTAGCACGTACATAATATTTAAAAAGTAGGGTTGTTACAAAGGTACAACCCGTACAATAAAGATGACAAAGGATACCTAAAGGTCAATGTCCCAGAACTATTTAAAAGCCCGAAAGAAATATTACTCACTGAAAGCGTCGCGAAAACCTTCCCAACACCCCCCAGGCTAACTGGCAAAAACAGGAAGGACCCAGAAAAATATTGCGAGTTTCACAGAGACCATGGCCATGATACGAATGCATGATGGCAACTCAGAAAAGCCATTGAAGAAGCAATCAACGAAGGAAAACTGTCACACTTGGTGAAAAGCGTCAGGCAACAGCAATATCCTAAGAAGGAAGATGATACAGATGACAAGAAGAAAGGCCCCGATAAAACTATTTACACCATTGTAAAGAAGAAGGCAGAATATGCGCCCCCGAGAGCCTATAGGGGGAACATGCCAAGCATTACGTTTCCACCTATATATAATGGCAGAATCTTTTGTTAGAAATCCAAAAATAGTGATACACTGTAATTTAAGTTATGGACTTACTTGTTGTTAAGTCATGTGTTGATGATTTCTAAGGTTGAGGGGCTAATTGTGATAATTAGCATAGTTGATTTGTTTAAACTATAAATAGCCCTCAATTCCTTAGAAATCATAACTTTAGCATAACTCTTGACATACATTCCATACCATTACACCTGAATAACACACACTTGATCCCAATTCTCTCTCAACACACACACAAACACCAAGAACACACACACTAACCAAACACCATTGTTGATATGAACTCGAGTGATAAAATCGTGTTGTTACATATGGTATCAGAGCAAAACATAGTTTTGATCTCGATCAATAACTGAATTCAATCACATTTTCATCAAAAATCACATTTAATTCTGTTTTTTTTTTTTGTTTCTGTTCGTTTTTGCTCTTCACTGAAAATTCAAAAATTAATCTCTTAAATCACATAAAATCACAAATGTTTGTTCACCGTTCGATTCTTCATAGTTAATAACATAATCCTCTCAAGTTTCGTATTCTAATTCGAGCTGGATCAAAAGTTCAGATTTTGAGTTTTTGGCGCTAAAATTTGGGATTTGATTCTGTTGTGTTATAAGCTAAATTGTGTTAATCGGATCATTGCTGAGGTGAAAACAAACTGTTTGCAAGTGGTTTCATGTTCCAGTTCTCAGAAAATCAAAATATATTGAAGTTTTAAAAATCGTCAATGGAGGTGTTCATACTCAGAGGTTGAAGACGACTGTGAGAGGCTAAACGATCTCATTTAGATCGTTTTAGTTTTTTCTTTCCTTGGAACATACATTTCAGTATTGTGGCTTGTAAAACGATTCAAATTTTGATCGTTTTGACAAGTGTGATTGTTGTGTGAAGAGTTGATTGTGGCTAACTGATCCTTTGGATTGGTTTTGGTCAATTCAATTTCTTGAAAAATACACAAGTTGTTGAGAAATCCTGAAAAGAAAACAAAACGATCTCTTTTAGATCGTTTCAATTTTCCTTGAACCCAGAACGATCTCTTTTAGATCGTTTCAAGTTTTACTTGAACATTCTCTGGTTTATGTAATTCGTGAAGAGTTGTGTTTGAGAATCATACTACTCTTGGGTAACTGATCTTCGTGATTGGTTTTGCTCAATTCATTTCATTCCATTTCATACCAAAACTCTGCCCAAATCATTTCAGAACTCTTAGAATCTTTCTTTTTCTGAAAATCGTTTCAGGGTAAATCGTTTCATTCTTAATTCATTTTAGATCGTTTCAAATTAGATCGTTTCATTTCTGCACATTGAGATCATTTCATTCCTGGACATTTAGATCGTTTCATTTACTCTTCTTCTACATCATTTCATTCTTATTTCAAATCAGATCGTTTCATTTTAATTCCAATAACAGATCGTTTCATAGTTTCATACTTTCTTCAAAATCAATTCAATTCTCAATTCAAATCAATTTCAAATGACTACTCGTGAAGCATTGTCTCTGGGTACTGATACAAGACCACCAGTTCTTTATCGTGGTAACTATCGACTTTGGAAGAAAAGGTTCATGGATTATGTGGAACGTCAGACAAATGGTCACATGCTTAAGGACTCAATCATCAATGGACTTGCTATGCATCGTCATCCTACTACCCGTACTATTTTGACTCCTGATCTTTTGAATGCCGAACAAAGAGATCGTACTGCTGCTGACAACAGAGCTAGGTCATGCTTGTACCAAGCACTTCCTGATGAGATCTATGGCTCAGTTGATTCTTACGACACAGCAAAGGAGATTCGGGATGAAGTTGCTAGACAAATGGAAGGTTCTGATGTCACCTCAACAATTCGACTGACAAATGTCTTAACTGAGTTTGACAATTTTCAGAAATCTCCAAGTGAATCTCTTGAGTCTGTCAACTACAGATTTTGCAATGTGATCAATGAACTGAGAAAGAACAAGGTCAAGAAAGATGAGATTGAGCTGAACATCAAGTTTATCAAAGCACTTGGTCCCGAATGGGAAGAATATGGAACTCAAATCAAGCAACATCAAGATCTGACCAAATTCACCATGCATACTCTTTATGAATCTTTCAAGTTGAATGAGAGCAAAGTTCTAAGCAAAAATTCATTCAACAAAGTGCCAGAAGTTGTATCTACTGATCCTTTGGCATTGGTTGTTGAACGAAAAGTTTCTGAGGCTCTTAAAAGACAAATGACTATTGTTTCTTCGTCTGATGAGGAGGGAGAAGATTACTTGGCTCCAAGAGATGGTGTTCCTGATGAATTCTACCAAGCTCTTGCCGCTGTGAATAAGCATTTCAAGAAAAAGTATTTCAAAGCGAGGCCAACTAACAACAATCTTCGAACTTCATCAACAAGTGCATTTCCAAAGAAGGAATAATATCATCACAAGAGTTTTGAACAAGGTGAAACAACTGGTTCCAAGAAAAGAGACAAGAAAGCAGAAACTGAGAAACAAATCATGGAGAAAGAAAAAGTGTTACAACTGTGGAATTCCTGGTCATTTTGCTGTGGATTGCAAGCAGCCTCGCAAGAAGACCTATGAATATTACAAGCAGAAGATGCTTCTGGCAAAGCAAGTTGAAGCCGGTCAAGCCTTGATTGCTGAAGATGACAAGTGGCTTTTGCTTACTGATGATGAAGATGAAGATCTGTCTGCCAATGTATGTTTCATGGCAAGGTTGAGCAAAGACAAAGTGTTGGAGGCTGACAACACTGACGAGGAATATCCCGATGATGCGGTAAATCTCGACTCTATTTTTTCATCAATTAAGGATAAAGAGTCTTGTAGAATTGCCTTATCAAACTTGACGAATCATTACACTTCTTTAGCCAACAAAAACAAGAAATTGAAAAATAGCATTGTATTTTCAAAAAGGGAATACACAAAACTTCTTGAAGAAAATTCTAAACTACTTTTTGAGTATGATGCTATGAAACAAGAATTTCAAAACTACAAAGAACAAATGTTGGTTAAAGAATGTGAAATGAATGCGTCCCCTGACTCTAAGTTATTGGAAAAGTGTCATAATTTAGAAAAGACCATTCTTGATCTTGAAAAAGCCAATCAAGATCTTGAAGTTCAAAAGACCAATGAATGGCTTCGTGCAAATACGAGACAAATGGATGTTGATATTCTGAATAAGAAGCTTCAAGAGGCTACACCAAAAACAATTGAACTTGAAAGAAAAGTTTCTGATTTAAATCATAACTGTTTTTTAAAAGGCATTGAGATTGAAAATCTTGGAAGACAAATTGAGGAACATAAAAAGAATATACTTTTCTATCAAGAAAAGTTGTACAAAGTTGAACAAAACCCTCTTTTGGATTTCACTGCCTATTTCAATAAGTCAAAGATTGATAGATCAGAACTTCTTCTTGGGTTGGGATTTGAGAATATCACTCCATTGCAAAAAGCCAAAGACAAGATCAAACCCTTGTATGATGAAAATTTTTTGAGACTTGGTATGGTTCAACAATTCATACGTCCATTGGATGACGAATTTGAGACTGATGAAGTTGAGAAAATTCAAAACAATAAATTTTTGGTCAATTATGATGCCATCAACACTTCTTACGAAACAAAAAAAGTCATAAATTTTTGAATTAGAAGAGATTGCATCTAATTTTCAAAACCAAGAATCTGTCGTTTCTTCACCTAAACCAACTAAATTGTATGTTCCATCCACATTTTTGGAAAAACAAATAGAAGGTTTACAACAAAAGGTGGAATCTCAACAAAAACTTATTAATAATCTATAGTCTCAAAGTCCGAATTCAAAGAATGAATCAATTGTTGTTAATATCAAGAAAGTCTGTGTGAATGTTTCTACACAAACTGATTTCAGTCTTTTTGTAGACCATTCCACTCAGACTACTTGTGTTTCATCTACTGTTTCCTCCACCCAAACCTTGACTGATTTTTTTGAGTGTTCATGTCAAAATGCTGCTACAGTAATAGCTGATGATTATGTGCAATCTGATTTATCCTATGACGAACTTGCGCATAGTTTAGTTTTGATATGGTACTACTTTAGGTTTTTCACTTGCGAGTTTCCTAAAGAGTTAGTTGTTCACCCTAAGCTTTGTACTAGTATAGGTGTTGATACTTCTACTCAATTTTCTTGTGAAAACAAAGATGTGTCAGTTCAAGTTGATTTCATTCCTGAGATTACCAATAGTGTGAAGTTAGAAAACAAGACTCCTGATTTTTCAAAAATCTCTCCAGTTTCACCATTCACCAAAAATGATTTTGATAAATTCATGGAGGGAGAATATGTTTTTGATTCTGAAACTTAAAAAAAGATTGAATCTACCAAAATCAAAGTTGAATCAAAAGAGGAATCTCCAAAATCGTTTTTCAAAGCTCCAACTTCATATTATTCAAAGAAACGGGTTACTTCCAAACTCATCAAGACTGAACCAAAGACTGTCACCAAACCAAGAATAAATAAGTTAAAAACAAAGTGTCCTACCCCAGAAAATCCCAAAATCAAATACAACAAAATGAAACTTCTGGAATTCAATTCAAATGTTTCTTCGTCTAGCTCTCATTCTAGTTCAATTTCTAAAGTGTCTAAGTCTAGCTCTATTTTGCTAACTAGGGATACTTCAAATGGTGCAACTAGGTATAGGGATAGATATGGCTGGTTTTCTCATGATAAACCAAAGAAACAAGAAGTTTCTGCACCTTCAAAAGAGTCTAAAAAGATAAAAGTGCTTCAAAACTCTCGTTCTAATCTTCTTAGTGTCAATTCGACAGGTGGAAAGAGCTTAATTAGTGAGACTAAATGGGTAGCTAAGTCATTAGTACCTAAGTTCACTAATGTTGATAAAAAGAAGAAAAGGCGAAGAAGAAAAGCTGGTAGTAAGAAGAAGCATGTTTCTGTTGAGTCAAACAATTTATCTTTTAAGTCCTTTGTGTTAAACAATGTTAATGGTGCCAAGGCTAGTCCTTGTGAAGTTGTAAACAATGTTAATTCTTGTTCTCATATGCATTGTTTGAACGCTGGTAGACATGTTACTTTTGATTCGTGTGTTAATATTCGTTTGTTTAAACCAAATGTGCTTGTTGATAATGTGCTTGTTAACAAGTATGTTGATTGAAAAGCATGTTTGTATGCATTTCCTAAGTTATACCCCCTGCCTGTATTAACTAACCACAAAGGACCCGTCTTTAAGTGGGTACCTAAAGTCGGTTAAATTTTTGATTGCAGGAAATAACCATCTGTGTATGGATACTCGATTCCGGGTGTTCAAAACACATGACTGGCAATAAATCATTGCTCAAGAATTTTGTTGAAAGATTCATGGGAACTGTTCGTTTCGGAAACAACAATTTCGCTCCAATTCTAGGTTATGGAGATATTGAAAGAAACGGAATTGTCATCAAGAAAGTTCATTATGTTGAAGGCCTGAGTCATAACTTGTTCAGTGTTGGACAGTTCTGTGACAACAATCTTCAAGTTCTTTTTCGACAATCTCTGTGCAAAGTCCAAACTCTAGATGGAATTGATATCCTATGCGGAGATCGTGTAGATAATCTTTTCACAGTTAATCTTGATGATAACCAACCAACTGATAATATCTGTCTTGTTTCAAAAGCTACGTCGAAAAATTCTTGGTTGTGGCATAGATAGCTTTCTCACTTGAATTATCAAACCATCAATGCTTTAGTCAACAAACAACTTGTTGAAGGCTTGCCTGACTACAAATATGAGAGTGAGCATGTCTGTCCTTCTTGTGCAGTTGGGAAGATCAAGAGAACTTCTCATAAACCAAAGAAAACTCCACACACTTTGGAACCTCTTCATTTGCTTCACATGGATCTTTGTGGGCCTATGAAAGTACAAAGCAGAAATGGGAAGAGATATATTCTGGTTATCATTGATGATTATTCAAGATACACTTGGGTCAAGTTTCTTGCTTCAAAAGATGAAACAACTCAAATTTTGATCGATTTCATCACTTCCACTCAAGTGAATCTTCAACTACCAGTCTGTTATATTCGTTCGGATAACGGTACTGAGTTCAAAAATGCCATCTTCAATGAATTTTGCAAATCAAAAGGCATTACTCACCAATTCTCTACTGTCCGAACCCCGCAACAAAATGGTGTTGTTGAAAGGAGAAACCGTACGCTGGTGGAAGCAGCAAGAACAATGCTTGCTTATTCCAAGTTACCATCAAACATGTGGGCTAAAGCTGTTGACACTGCCTGTCATACTCAAAATCGGTCCATCATCAATCAGCGTCATGAGAAGACTCCTTATGAGGTTATTAACAAACGCAAACCCAACATCAATTACTTCCATATTTTTGGGTGTGTCTGTTATACTTTGAATGATCGGGAAAATGTTGGAAAGTTTGAAAGGAAAGGTGACGAAGGTTACTTTGTTGGTTACTCAAAGACATCGATTGCATATCGCATCTTCAATCGTCGAACAAACACGATTCAAGAAACCATGAATGTTTGGTTTGATGAGATGTCTGGCATGATATTTGAACAAGAAAGTTTGCTACCAACAATTAATGATCCAAGTACTTCAAGTGCTTCCTCAAGGACGTCTACCTTAGCCTCAAAATTCAAGAAATATCCAACTCCAACAAGTGAAGAGCTAGATATTCTTTTCGAAGAATTCTACAACTCAAAACCGATTCAAGAAAAGGAACCTCAAGTCATCAATGGACCAATTCCGAACAATGACCCCATTCAAACAAATGAATCAGTTCCTGACAACAATCATGAATCATCCTCAAATTCTGCAGAGCAAGAACAAACACCTTCGAGAGATATTTATTCTCAAAAGAATGTTCAAGAACAACCTTCTCAAATCACCCAAACAACAAATCCATCAAATACTCCAAATGTGTATGTGCCACTGGATTTTGATCATCCAAATTTCGAAGAAAGAGTTCTTCCAAGCTATGATTCTATTGCTCAACAGAACTCAGGATTTAATGATGATAATGTTGACATTCATCAACAAGATCTTCTTCCTCATGACAACAAGTGGTCACGTATGCGCAAAGATCATCCTACAGAACAGATCATCGGAGATCCACAAGCTGGTGTTTCTACCCATACTACAGTCAATGAGTGTCTTGTTGCACTTTCACTGAGTAACATTGAACCCAAAACCGTCTCTGAAGCTCTTTGTGATCCAGAGTGGGTTAAAGCAATGCAAGATGAATTAGCTCAGTTTGAGAGACTGAAGGTATGGAGATTGGTTCCAAATCCAAGGAAAGAAGAACCAATTCGCACCAAGTGGATTTTCAAGAACAAGAAGGATGAAAATTGAGTTGTAGTAAGGAACAAAGCTAGATTGGTTGCAAAGGGTTACTGCCAACAACCTGGTGTGGATTTCGACGAAACTTTCGCTCCTGTTGCAAGAATGGAGGCCATTCGTATTTTCTTAGCTTATGCCGCATTCAGAAACTTCACTGTGTTTCAAATGGATGTGAAGACAGCATTCTTGAATGGAGAACTCAAAGAAGAAGTTTACGTGGAGCAACCTGAAGGTTTTGTTGATCCTAAGAAGCCAAACCATGTCTACAGGTTAGACAAAGCTCTCTATGGTTTAAAGCAGGAACCCCGAGCATGGTATGATTCCTTATCTACTTTCTTACTCAAAGGAGGCTTTACCAAAGGTACTATTGACCCTACCCTGTTTATTCGTAAGCAAGGTAAGCATGTTTTACTTGTCCAAATGTATGTTGATGACATTATTTTTGGGTCAACCAGTCAATCTTTTTGTCGAAATTTTTCATCTCTAATGGTTAATCATTTTGAAATGAGCATTATTGGGGAAATGAATTACTTTTTGGGTCTACAAATCAAACAATTACCAACTGGTATTTTTATATCACAAGGTAAGTACATAAAAGATATGTTGAAAAAGTTTGAAATGACTACTTGTACTTCAATTTCAACCCCAATGGCTGCTCGTACAAACATTAATGCTGATAAAAATGGGAAACCATTTGACCAAAAGAGGTATAGAAGCATGATTGGTTCGTTGTTGTAATTTACAGCATCTCGCCCAGATATAATGTTTGCAACATGTATGTGTGCTAGGTATCAAGCCGCTCCGACTGATTTACATTACCAAGCTGTGAAACGAATTTTTCGTTATCTAAAGGGTACACCCAATCTTGGTCTCTGGTATCCAAGGGATACTGGATTCAATTTAACTGCCTATTCAGATGCAGATCATGCAGGTTGTAAGCTTGATCGCAAGAGCACATCTGGTACTTTACAATTCTTTGGGGATAAGATTGTAAGTTGGTCATCCAAGAAGCAAAATTATGTATCACTGTCAACAGCAGAAGCTGAATATGTGGTTGCTGCTAGTTGCTGTGCTCAAGTGTTATGGATGAAAACACAACTTACCGACTATGGTCTGAAATATGATCGTGTCCCTATCTATTGTGATTCACAAAGTGCCATTGCAATTGCTGTCAACTCAGTCAATCACTCACGCTCAAAGCACATTGATGTGAGATATCATTTTCTCAAAGATCATGTTGAGAAAGGTGACATCGAACTCTACTTCGTGGGAACTAACTACCAACTCGCTGATTTGTTCACAAAACCACTGGACGAAAAGAGGTTTAATTTCTTAATCTCTAAACTTGGTATGCTAAATCTTGATCCTTAATTACCTTTACCATGGAAGGAATTCTTGATTCATTTTTCAAAAATTATAAAAATTGAAAAATCAAAAATCAAATACAAAAATATAAAATTTTGAAAAATAACAAAAAGATTTTCTTAAATTTTTTTTCTTTTTATTTATAAGTGGCTTGCATATATTCTGTATACAACCCGTTCTTCATTAAACTATTTATTTTAAAAAAAAAATTGGTTTACATATACTCTGTATGTAACCCGTGTTTAAATGCTGTATTTATTACTTAGTGGCTTATGCACACTCAGTGTATAACCCGTGCTCATTTGTGTTATTTATTTTATAAATAGCTTGCATATACTCTGTATGCAACCAAATTTTAAAAAGAAAAATTATTTATGTTTCAAAATTGAAATTAATTCATGTTGGTATACATATAAATTGATATAGGATAACGTGGAATTGAACGCCCTTGTGTACTTCCAAGTGGTCTTATATGAATGTATATGTGTAATACCAGATGTTGATTGCAATTTTGTTACACCTGTTTCAAAAAACTCTCAATTGTTGATATGAGAAGCAAAGGATTGAACGACTTTGTGTACTCCTGAGTTATCTCATCTTGAACAATTGATTGAGTTCACTTTTCATAAAACCTGTTTTGATTTCATACAAATCATTTTTGCTCCACCTTTTTCTATGAAAATCTTTTTGCTCTATCTTTGTATAGATTAAGGGGGAGTTTGTGATTTCAAATCTCTTCACAACTTTAAATGTGTTGTTTAAAAATTTTTTTTTAAACCTTTGGATTGGTTTTGGTCAATTCAATTTCTTGAAAAATTCTGATAAGAAACCAAAACGATCTCTTTTAGATCGTTTCAGTTTTGGTGAAACCAAAACGATCTCTTTTTAGATCGTTTCAGCTCTTTGATTCCAAAACGATCTAAATTAGATCGTTTCACCTACAAGTTTCCAAAACGATCTCTTTTTAGATCGTTCTACCTTTCATTCCTTTCAAGATCGTTTCACTTCCTAATTCCTTTTAGATCGTTTCATTTCCAATCCTAAAACGATCTTCATTTAGATCGTTTCAACCAAGTATTTTGGCGGGAAAAATATTTTTTGCTCCTATGATCATAATATCCAAAGTTTACATGAAATCCAAAGTTTCGTGAGAACATTTTTCGGTGCGAAAAATTTGGAGGGAAAACCTGAAATTCAAAAATTCTCAAATTTCATTCTTCATTTCAATTTCAAACACAAATACCTTTCATTTCATTTCACCCTTTGCTAAACAAAATGTCATATCCAAGGTTTTTAAATTCAGTCAAAAAATGATTTCGTCTTCAATTTGTGGTTAACTTCCTCTCCCGAGACACCTACTTTATCCGAAGTAAAACTTCATAAAGATGGACTGTGTTCATGTTGTTCGTCGAAACCTTATCCAAGTCCCTGTCAAGTAATGAAGATATTGATTCATTCAACTGCAACTAAAAATGTCAAGTTTCAAGAGGAAATAGTCACATTACAAGCTAAGAATGTTAAACTTCAAGAAGAAGTGATTGCTTTTCAAACAAAGAATGCTCAACTGCAAGATGAGAATAGAAGCCTACAAGATACGAATACCGATCTTGAATCTTGCAGCATTGGTCATCTAAATGATTTTGTGAATTTAACAACAAAACATTCAAAGCTTCTTAAGAGTTATAAGTTGAAGACAAATGAGATGCAATCTCAAATTTCTACATTGACAAATGAGTTGCAAAGCTCACTTCAAAGGCTTGATGAACACATTGTGGAAAGTCAAATGAAAGAAGTTGTCTTGATACAAACCATTCCAAATCTTCAACATGAGTTGCAAGATAAGACAACTATTTTATTAAGCAAGGAGAGAGAAGTCTTCAAAGACTTTAACAAAGTTGAGATGGATGATACTGAAAGTGATAATGAATCAGTGTATCATGATACAAGTCCAGAATTTCCAACTAAACTTGATGATCCAAAGAAAGTTTACACTGAGTCAATCCCAAAGAGCTCAAAGATCAAAGTTTCATTACCTGCTGAACGTAAAGCTTCTCAATTTACCAGCTATGCCTTATTCAAGGATAGAAAGTATTCTTCGAAGCCTACTATTGATGGAACACAGTCTCTCATTCCATTCTTATCATTTGAAGACAACTCTCAATTCCTTTCCTAAGAAAAAGCTCAGTGGACAAAGACTAAGCCAAAGTCAGTTTATAAGCCCAAGTCAACTGAGTGAAGGACATTCAAATATTCACTTTGGGAGTTATTTGATCTTGCACCAAAACCATTTGCAGTGCAAAAAGTGAATGTCTTTGCTTCTCCACTACTCCCACGGAAAATTCACTTTTCCTCAACACCAAGTTTTTATCCTCCGTGGAGTGCAAATTATATTCGTCGAATCGATGACACGTACATTTTGAATGCCAAGACAAAAACCGTTGGGCCTACACTAAAATGGGTCCCAAAGGTTGTTTGTAAGTGATTCGATGAATATGGCTTATACACATGTCAGTGTATAACCCGGGCTAAAGATATTGTTTATTGGACTACTACTTCATAATGGTTGATTCTCCAGTTTCGACTTCAAAGAGACATGATGAACATGTAGCCACACATTCATCATGAGGGGAAGAAAGATAACAATGAAGTCGGAACAAGTGTACAAGTGTGTGTGCTTTATTAAAATTTGATGGGGAGAAAAAAGAATTCATCAGTTGAGGGGAAGAAAAATTGATTGATGATAAGGATGAACCCCTAAATTGATTCTTTGAAGATAGTTATCGCTAACGTGGTGGGTACGCCGTGGGTACACCCTATACATAAGCGTCGGTGGTACGCAAATATGATTGTTTGATCGAGGGGAAGTTTGTGATGAAGAAGAATGTTTGTCTAAATGCTTCAAGAGAGAGATTCATTAATCAAGGGGAAGTGTGACAAAGTTAAGATTGTCAAGAAGATGCTTTCATGTTCAAATCTAAAAGAGCCAAGATCAAGCTTCCGCAAAGTGTTTTAAAAGCTCAAGAGCCAAATCCATTTTCCGCAGTGCATTTACTCTGAAAAGATTAGTTTGATGGAAGATCTTGAAGACAATGAAAAAGCTTCGAAGACCTTCATCAACAAATTCGTATTTAAAGACATTGAATTACATTTCAACACCAAGGGGAAGAATGTTAGACCTAAAAATGGTGTTAAAATGTAATATTTTAGAGATGGAAGGGGCATTAGTGAAATCTTAGATTTATTGTATAAATACCCCCTTCCACACCTAATTTGTAAGACTTTTACCATTTTCTTAATTAAAAAACACACACATTCCACACATTTTCTCTCTAATCTTCATCCCTAACCTCCATACACACACAAACACCTTTTCACACACAAACTCCATAAATTGCACAAATCTAGCTTAAAATTGCTTGTTACATCTTCAGATACCCCTAGTAATTTCCGCATTATTAGAGGTCTCAAAGGTAAAAGAAACGGTCGTGGATACCGGCAGCGAGTGTAATGTCCTATACGAAGAAGTATTCTGGAAACTAAACCCTTTGTCACGAATGAACTTCGGAAAGGCAGGAACTTCTGTCCAAGGATACTCCGGCGACTCAGCTGAACCATTAGGAAAGTTATCTGTGCAAACAACGATTGGAAAGGGACATTGGAAACGAAAGGAGAAAATCATGTTTACAGTAGTCAGCGGAACTTCATGTAAGGTACCCTATTGTTGCGTGGATCTTAATAAGACGTGATTCGTTATGTCAAAAGTGCAGAATCCTCTTGAGATAACTAGATTGCCATTGCCTTCCGTCGATTAATGAGCAATTAACCAACCTAAGCAGATGCACAAGGCTTGTAGTTCGTGTAGGAGATCACACGAAGGAATAATTAACCTTAATTCGTAATTTCGTGCATATCTTCTAAGATTTACCAAACGATTAACCAAATTCCGTAGATTAGGTCTTGTATTTATACTAGTTATGTATTGGATCGTATGGGCTTAGGCCTTAATCGAAGATTAGGCCCGAAACAATAAACCAATCGACTTGCCTCGTGCTGATGTCAACACGAGGTTGTTCCTTCATACTGATGACGTCAGCACGAGGGATGACCATTTGGCTCTTTGTTTAGCTTCGTTTGGCTCGTACATAACATCCAATCATCGTTTAAGTGTTCTATGACACTTATAAACCTTGGTTCTATGTTCTTGTACCTGCCAAACAATATATAACACACAAACACAATACAAAACATAAACAGATATAATATTGAAGTTCAAAACGTAATCATTAAATATCAACACAAGTTCATATTTAAATGATTACAAACATAGTTCTTAAAACATAAACAATAATCAAATCTACGTTGCGATTGTCACAACGAATCTGCATCTACAGACTCCCCCTTGACGATTGCAACTAGATCTCTTTAAAGTCTTCGAACTTGAACTTCAAAGCTATCCATTGAACAAAAGTCTTGTGCTATTCGCATGAATTCTCTCTTGCAAACAATGTGCGAGAGTGTTGCGATAGCGCTTTTCTTCAACTCTCCAAAATTCCACTGGTAAACAAGGTATATCCAAAAGTCTTCTCTGATCACCTCTTTACAAGTTGACAACCTGCATTTGATCATACATGCGTAGCAACATTTGTTCCTGTGAATCATCAACAAACATTTGTGCTTCGCCTGACTTGATATCTATTTGCCAAAATGTCATCTCTATCAGCATATCTTGATCCCATCTGATAGCGGGAACCTTCTTAACACATAATCCTTCGCTGTTTAAAACGAAATGTGCCATCTTGATGCTTAATCTTCTTCAAAGGTGTTGGCTTAAACAACCTATCTTCTGGCTTCAGACCTCTATCACTGAAATTTCTAATTCCTTCATCTCTGAATCTATTCCAGTAGAAATCTGCAAGTCCATTGCTGTGACAACCGTCATCTGAGCGTTTTCCTAAATTACTTTTCCGATCATTTTTAGTGGTTTCGTTTATGTGCGTCTTTGGACTTTAAGACTTTATCATGAAATAAATGGATTTGTGTTTATTTCGGACTTTATGAGCTATTTAGACTTTAGAAAAATTGCACGTGGACTCGAGAATAAGAGGAATACTAGATGTCTTGTGGAAATGCAAAATTAAGTAAAATACTTAAAATTTAATCAATTAAAAATTTAATAAACAAATATAGTCATGTTTATATCCATTAGAAAGCTATTGAAAAGATACATTCAAATAGATCGACAAAACAAATTAACGAGTCTCGGGTTTTCTTGAATGGTCGAGTCAAACGAGTTTTAGTAAGGTGAAAGATGGGTCAAAATCGGTCAAAGTTAGGGATGGTAAGCAACAAAACCTTAGAAACCCTAACCCTAACCTCTCGTTTTCTCACTTTTCACTCACACACTCTCCCTCCCTCTCATTCTTTTCTTCTCCAGCCGTCACCCCCCCTTTCTCACTCAAAACCAATCGGCCTACATCATTAATCATCAATCTCTTCTTGTTCTTTTCCGATTTGGGTGAGTAATGGTTAGATCTATGTGTCTAGATGGTTGTTCTTCTAGAAAATCACGAATTTCCTTCATATAAACTTATATATATTGGCTATATATATATATGTAGAACCCTGATTTTTCTGTCATGTACATGAATATTCATGTTTAAATACGAAGGTTTTACAAGGATACATATGTAAATCGGCTATCTCTTCTTTCTTCTCTCAAAAACCGAATTCTCCTACATATTATATGAGTATTTCGGCTATGTATATCTATAAACATGTATGAATCCGAAAAGTTTTGCAAAGATATGTATAAATCGGTTTTGATTGTGAATATATGGGTTTAGATCCGAAATATTTAAGTATGTATATATATTTTCGATTGTTTGGTGTTCTTGGCTATGAGTATACCCGAAAACCTATAGATCCGGGGTCTATAGGTCCAGAAATCTTTATATCCGAAAAGATATATACGAAATCTCCATGAAATCCGTGAACCTTGGTCCGGAAACTTTTAGATCCGAGATTCTTTTGATCCGAAAACTTTTAATCCGATTACTTTGTATCCGAAAATCACCTATTGAGGCTTAGATTTGATGCTTAGACTTTGATTTCGGTTATTGTTCATGGGTATATACCGGAATTGTTAAAAATCCGAAAATAAAAGCAATTTTTATTAGTTTTTCGGATTAGATCTAGACTTGTTTGTGAGTTTTCCGTTTTGGTCAACGCCGGTCAAACATCGGTCAAAGGCAGATTGTTAATCAGTCGGTTTTGGTCCTTTTGGAAAAAAATTAGAGTTTAAGTATTTTTGGTTATTTGGACTTTTGGTTACATTTGAATTAAAAATTTGATTTAGTCAAAATTTTAGTTTTGGTATTGTTCGTCAAAATTAAGTTTTGGGTCAAAATTTAATTGAAAGAATAAATCGATATGAATATATATATAAATGTATACACAAAGAATTATTAGATATATATATATATACAAGAATTAAAATTGATATGGACTTATATATATTTATATATAAGGATCAAATCTAGCATGGACATATGACTAAATATATATATATATATATATCTAAAAAGACTTTGAAAGGATTATATAAATTATACACTTGTATAATAATTATTAACGACTTATCGGACTTAACATATATTATAATGATATACCACATAAATATATGACAAGATATAAACATTACGAATGGGACATTATTAAAAGAAGCATTTTTCATGGGCGATTTGTAAGGACAATAAGACTATTATAAATATTATGACATTTGACGGAATATAATGGCATTTCCTAAGACACTAGTATAAGACATGGACTTGTGCAATTAATTAAGTTCTTATGGAGTGACTTGTGAACAATGTAGGATTGTTGGGCAGATAGTGAGCTTGTTTCGAGTGTATCTGATTGTTCGTGTTCTTGTTCGTTGATCTAGGGTACTTTTACTTGTGCTGCTTTCAGGTGAGTTTCGTAGCTCCTCTTTTTACATGTTTTGGGGTGGAAAGTATACTTGTTCTTTTTAAACAGTTTTGTCGATTTCGGTTTATGTTCAGTATTGAGCCTGTGCGTATAGAGTTACTTATGCCATTTGACGTGCTTCTGTCTTGTATGTATGTGATTATGTGTTTGTCATTGTGCTTAATGATGTGCTTAATTGACGTGCTTTTTGGTGTGTATTGGAGACTTGAGACTTTGAGACTTTGGACTAAGGCAGGTACCGTAAGACCGGACTTTGAGATATTGAGACATTGGACTTATTATGGCGTAACTCTGCTCGTTATATATTGAACTATTACTTGTTTAGACTTAAAAGAATCGACAAAAGACTTATTTCTTTGACTAGACTTTTGACATAAAACCTACGAACTCACCAACCTTTGTGTTGACACATTTTAGTATACTTTTCAGGTGCTCAGGCTAATCAGGGATAAAGACTGCTATGCTAGACTGGACTTCGGAGATTAGTGCTCCTTATTTATTGTTAGACTTTAAGGCTACATGCCTTGGATTATTTCTTTAAGGGCTTGGTTGTAATAAGCTATTTTAGCACTGTTATGACTTTGAACTCATGTTTTTGGGAATATATTTATTATATTCTATTTCATTTAGCAGTATCTATAATTCCATGTCGTGTTGTACTTTTCATGACACCTCATGTTTCCGCCAACGGTGGGGTGTTACAGAATGGTATCAGAGCCAGGTTGTAGAGAATTGGTGGAAAAGCCTAGACTATAACCTAAGAACCCCGTATAGCATTTACGATAGGAATCATGGATGCATTCTAGACGTGCTAACGTCGCTTATATTTTGAGTTCATGTTCTGTTGACACTTATTATCCCTGTGCTTATTTTGACTGTAACTGTGTGCTTTTGGTGCTGTTGTGATTATTTATGTGTATTAGAGCAAGATGAAGTGATGGCACTAACTAGTATCGCATAGCGATAATCATAGAAAAGCCTGATCAACTGTTCTATGATTACCGCCATGCCTTGCGACAGTTATTGACATCAGTGATTGCACTTGTAGTGAGAGTGTGGTAGCTACCCTGGGATGCTTAATGGGTGTTGGTTAGGTGGAGGGTTAGCCGTTGGTACACCCTGTATACATACCCGACCAATACATAGAGAGCATACCAGTACCGTGATCTGACCTTGCATTAGATGTACTAGGGGTGTGGAGGGTTAGCCGCTGGTACACCCTGTATACATATACCACTAGTGCAACGGATGTAGGTGTTAGATTCGGACTACATTTTAACTGCGATTTAGGGTTATATATTAGTAGTATATATATGTATTGCATTGACATGAATTGCATGAATAGTTTAGGTTCTAGATAGCATTCCTTAGACCATAAGATGTGAGAGCTTACTGAGAGTATCTTATGATATTAACATCGTCGAGTGTATTATTCCCCGACTAACGATGCGTGGTTATAGGACAATGGCAAGAACAAGATCGTGGTGGAGCTGAAAATGAAACTACTAATGAGCAAGCCGGCATGCAACCAGACCAAGCCATGATTGCCATGATTACCTAAGTGGTTAATACTATACTTGCACAAAATGCTCAAAATGCGCAAAACGCAGAGAATGAAGATGCTCAGTATGATGATGATCAGTATGAGGACGCAGGGGATGATCAGGATGGTGAATATTATGAAGACGTTGATCAAGGAATTCGTATTGGGACTGTGCCAAGGGGACCTAGAAGTGGTGTCAGGACTTGTACTTACAAAAACTTTTAGGATTGTGGTGTGCAAGAGTATGATGGTAGAGGTGGAGCAGTCAAGTTTATTCAATGGTTAGAAAAGATGGAAGCTGTGATTGGTATTAGTGATTGTACTCCTGAAAAAAGGGTCAAGTATGTGGCAAACTCTTTCACTAAAGATGCTTTGTCTTGGTGGAACACTCAATGCAAGTCTTAGTGTTTTTACAAAAAAGTCTTGTATATCGTAGTAGATCATGATGGTGGTGTGTAACTTACAAAAATCATTGGTCCTTTTTTGGACTTTCTTTAGTTGGTCTCAAATTATCTTTCCTCATAATACTATATCATAAATATGATGCAACAATTACATTAATATTTATCTTATAATCTTTATCTATTTTATCTTGCAACAATAATATTATATCATAAATATAATGTAACAAATACATTCATATTTATCTTATAATCATTACAAAAACAAAATCATTAGCACCAAGGTTCATAATCCGAACTTGAATCCGAATCTGACTCTAACTCTGAAGATGTATGAGTTAACCCTGACCGTTCTTTCATTTGATCCCTAAGTGATCCTGGATCATAATAATCATCATAATCCATAATCTCTGCTCTAGCTCTCATATGAGCTTGTGGATCATAACCCAATCTCTTTTCTAGTCTAGGCACAATTAAAGTGTGCAAATCTGACTCTGTAGAGGCATTGGTAGTAGAATCAGTTTTAGTTGACTCACTATCCTGAGTAGATTTTCCTTTGCTAAGATTTTCTTTTTCTATAGATTATGAGGATCATTCACTAGCTTTTCTCAAATCTCCCTTTCTATTCTATCAGAATTAGAATCGGAGTTACCTGAATTGGAATCTTCCTCATCATCATCATTTGGGTCATCAGGATCTACATTTGGAGCAGCCATCACAGCTTTACCTTTATCTTGAGTCCTAGAAGTACTAGCACCAGCTGTACCGGCAATCTCCAACTCTCTTTGTCTTGGCAACTCCCCCTGAATATCTGCAGTCTCTGTATCCATAGCATCACCAGCATCTTGACCTTGACTTCTATTCTCTGGCTCACCAATTATTGGTTGTCCTTGGTTTGGACCTTGAGCTCGATCTTGATCATCATGATCATCATCTCTAGTCTTCTTTGCAAGCTCATCATCCTTACAACCATCTTTATCTCCCCCTTGAGCCAAGAATTGGTCAAGTCTAGAACCAAGAGAATGAACAAGTGCTGTCATTAAGTCCATCTCTTCTTGATGCTTGGCAGCTTGGAACTTTAGCTGATTCTCCAAAGCTGTAACCCTCATCTCTAACATCTTCTTCTCAGAAAACAAACGACTCAGCTGTACTTGAACAGGAGCAACTGGACGTGACGTAGAAGCAACATCTGATGTAGAGGCATGAGGTGGCATCGTAGCTTCAAACAGTAGCCTGAATAGGAGCAGAAGAAGGCCTAGGAGCAACAACTGTCGACTTTTGCTCTTGACGAACTGTAGACTCCGGAGCAGTAGGAATCGTAACAGTTGTAGCCTCAGTGACAACTTGTGCGTGAGAACCAATTCCTCTAAAAATAAACTTTGGTCTCGACCTTCTCTCCCCGACAACAACATAAGCAGAAGTAGTAGACACAGAAACAGGAACATCAACAACTGAAGCTCTTAAAGCAGCAACTGATGAAGTAGCTTGAGATCTCTCCATAGCGACTTGATATGCATCAAATTCTCTATCAACTTCAGCCTGAGATCGCTGAGAAGTAGGAAGTCTTTCCACAGCGTCAACTCCTTTTCCTTGTCTTCTTCTTTGCTTCGGCAATCGTTCAACCTCTTCTTCATCATCTTCTGAGTCATCACCAGCATTAACGGTAATTGGTAACTCAGAAGGACCAACATCATCACCAACTGGAGCAGCGGTAGAACTAGAAACTCCAGAAGTTGGTGGAACAAGATTTGCAGGATCATCAATATCCTCTATAAGAGCATCCATATCTGAATCATGCTCCAGATCTCCAGCATATAAAGGAACATCATTAAGTCCCTCAAATTGATCAGCTCGCTCTTCCTGAGGATTATCTTGAGCCTGATCATCACCAGCAGCAGCAGCAATGGGTTATTTATCTTCCCAACCTTGACTAGGTGCAACATAGTTAGGACTGATCAAATGTCCGAACAATGGTGGATTATCAACATGTATCGGATGATCTCTACCCGACATGTGCTTCATACTCTCAACAAATGCCTTATAAGTAAGACGACCTAAATTGAACGTAGGACCGTCAAATGGCAATTCAGCTGCAAAGTGACGAATGATTATCATCACAAATCTTGGAAACAGAAAGAATTTCTTGTCTGTACCAAATGACCTCAACTGCCTCTCTAAATTATCAAAAATGTACTGAGAAAAGCTATATGGCTTGTTCAGCACCAAAGCAACCATCTGAGAAGCGTTCTGGATATTCATCTGGTCATAGCCTGTACTCCGATGACTAATGGACCTCAACAAATAGTAAGCTAGCAACTTCCATTTACCACGAAGATGATTCCTGAAGTATGGGTGAGTAATAGCACCAGTATACCCCATACGACGAAGAGCACCGTGTCATAATTCCTCTGAAAAGTCAGTCGGACCTTGCTCTGTCTCGACATCACCTAAGTGTAATATCGTCCGTAAGTCTCCAGCGGAGAACGAGAATGAACGTCCTCCAACAGTAGTGCGAATGTACATATGATCACCCATCTACACTGAACGGGCTGAGTTCCAAAACTCCCTAATGAGACTTATCACCAACGGAGGGTTCTCTGTCACAACAAAATGAACACGAGAACGTGCAAGAAACTGTAGGACACCGTGAAACTCTGGTGTGCACCCCGTTTGTGTAATACTGAGATCGAGTGCAGCATTGTAATCCTTGACGAACACACGAGCATTATTACCTTGTCCTGCCATACCTGCACAAAAACAGACAAAAACGGCAAGAAAACGAAAAGTTAGATTAAAAATTACAAAAATTTTCTAAGTCACACGATCTACTTCGTGGTGACGTCAGCACGAGGCAAACCTCTTCGTGATGATGTCATCACGAACCTTCATGCGAACCCAGAATACGAAGAACAAAACATCTCCATATGATAAAATAATCAATCAAAATCAATTCTTTTATATCATCTTGGACTTGTTTTGATTCGTGGTATGCCCAGAAACGAATTATTGAAACAAATTCGACTTAGATGAATACGAAGTGGATGTTCTTTGTGTTCTTCATCTGCTTCGTGTGAATAGTAAACGAGCCATAGATTCTTCGATTGAACTTGATTTTAAACATGTTAATGTGAACTTTTATTAGATTTAAAGTGTACAAACATCAATTAATCCAATTATATGTCCAATTTTAGTCCAAATCATCAAAAATCTAAAGATTCAATCCTTAGTTCGTTCGTGGTACTGTTCACGCGAAGGAAAGTTCAAACATTGCGCATTATAACGACTTGTAATCGTTAATTTTCATAGTCAAAACATCAATAATCTATCCTAGATAATGAATTTACCAACAAATCTGGATAAGAAACGGAAAAGGGGAATGAAATTGATCGAATAGAGAGAACGAATGAATAGTGGCATGAAGGAGGTGGTTCGTGTGGATTACTTAGGGTTAATTTTCGGATAAAAGTAATTAATGAAAGATTAGAACCTATATTTATATTCGGAGCTTCGTGGGCCGGGCCGAACACTTAGTTCGTGGGCTTCGTGATGACGACAGCGCAAGGCATGCTGACGTCAGCACAAACGAAGTCGAATTTCCAGATTTTAATTCACACGAGTTGCTTTCCTTAGCCAAATGTTGTAAATTTTCCAGAAAACTCATTAAGGAAAACTACAAAAATTCCAGAAACATAAACCTGTAGATACTCGTTACTAAAAACATGTATCTACTCGAATATGCAATCGTAGATCATCCGTACTATCTTGTCATCAAAATAATGTATCAAATAAATCTTACATTATTATCTTGACATAAAATCGATCATTTCTTTATTGATGTTTATCTCAACAAATGTAAACTTACATCAAAACATATTTAATGTATAATGCATTACAATACATCAAAATATCATATCAACAACCTATCACATTACATCTTAGGTTGTGATCTTGATAATACAATTATAACCTATCACACTAAGTCTTAGGTTAATAAATAGAAGGCAATCCATCCTTGTAGCATGTTTCTTGTAATTTCTGAGCACCTTTTATTGTCCATTGCAATGCAATTCTATAAGCAAGCGAAAACAATTTTAACTTCAATCACAATCTGAAATTTTGATGCCAATTTCATTGTAAAATGAATTTATTATCTGTAACCTGCACACTTAACAAACTTCATCAATGCACCAAAATCAATAAAATATCATAAATATGCAAAACAACCAAAATATTAACCTAGCAATCATTACAAGATCTAAGGCAAGTCCAATCTTTGTCAAGCATACTTAACCAAAAACAATTGAAATTTCAAAAATTTACTTGAAAACCATTCAAAAATATTTTGACTTTTCAATTTCAAATCCATTTCATTTTCTAAATTAAACAACTTATGTCCATATTAGAAAATCCATCTTTTAAACATACTTACCATAAGCAACAAGACTCATATAATTCACTAAGAATCATATAACTTTCTACAGAATCATTAGATGTTTATCAAATCTCATGTGCAATAAGAACTAGTTTGTCACACAAACTGACACCTATTACATAAAAAAAAAATAAAAACAAAAAAATAGCTAAAATAAAAACTAAACTACTTTATTTATTTACAAGAAATTCTAAGTTTTTGCAGATTAGATCAGATTAGCATTTTCATAAGTCTGCAAGTGAGAACTAAGTCTCTTATTATTAGTTATGAACAGTGATCCAACCACGATTACCGGTATATTTGTCCTCTTAAACACTCGGTACTTCCAGTTTCCTTTGAGTTATGACACTTTCGACATACCCTGGCCAAGGACAATCACCATGTAACCCGAGTAGCCTAATATGCCACTGAATAGTTTGCGAACTTATGTGACCCACATTCAGATATACCTCCATAATCGATACAAGCACTAAGATAACAAATATTCAATTTATATTCAAAAACACCCTTAATCAAATCATGAGACACTTTTTAGATAACAAAATTTAACAATGTGCTGTCTATCGATCCTCTTGTAAATCCATTTGTCAACAAATGTGTTGACAACTTCTCATACCACACTCTGGGTGCTTGATGTAATCCATAAAAAACCTTATCCAAACGATATGCTCTTCTTGGATAGTTCGGATCTGCAAACCCCGGTAGTTGGTGAACATACACTTCTTCTTTAACTTCACCGTATAAGAAGGCACTCTTAACGTCTAACTGATACACCTTTATACCTTTGAAACTTGCATAGGCTAAAAATAACCTTATAGCTTCAATCCTAGCAACTGGTGCAAAAGTTTTGTTATAGTCATATCCTTCTCATTGTGCAAACCCCTGAACAACCAAACGTGCTTTATTTCTAGTAACGATCCCTTTGTCATCTCGTTTGCATTTATATACCCAACAAGTTCCAATTGGTTCTTTACCTCTAGGCACATCTACTAATTCCCAAACTCCAAGTTTTTCAAATTGAGCTAATTCTTCTTGCATAGCCTCAACCCAACATGGATCTTGAAGTGTTGCCTTAACATTCTTAGGTTCTACTTGTGAAATGAAACCAGAATATAAATACTCGGTTATCAATCCAGTGTCTTTCACTTCACAAAACAAACTAGTCAGATCCTTATTCAACTGATTTCTAGTTCGAACAGGTTCTGTAGCATTACCAAGAATATTTTCAACTGGATGATCCTTATTAAGTTGATATTGAGGAACCAAATCAACATTCAGACTTTCTCCTAAATTCGTTTTAATCTAAACTCAGGAGAGCTAAAATCAGCTTCCGATTCTTCAGTAATAGGATCATCATCAGGCAGTGTAACCTTTGACGGAGTAAGTGGTGTATTGTTCTCGGGTTCACTATTATCTGAATCTGGTTTATTATTCTTGTCCTTACTACTTTCATCAATATCAGTAGTAGACTGAACTTTGGTTGGAGTAGTATCGACATTTCGAGTAGGCGGAGATGTAGAAGTATTATCCATGTGATCTCTTAAAATAATCACATCATCAACTGTCTCAGGATCTGAATAAGAATCGAGACCGTGTAGTGAACTAAACACACTATCGTAATCGAAATTTTTGCCACTTCCAGAATGAATAGCGGGCTTATGACTGACAATCTTGACATTTGTTCCCAAATCAACTTTGTCGGTCTGTTTGTTGTAAACCCGTCGAATTGATGTTCCCGGTTTATAACCCATGAAAAATCCCTCTTCAACCTTTGGATCAAACTTTGACTGAGGTAGATATTTCAAGAAAGTACACAGTACACCAAATGGTTCAACATTCTGTAAATTCGATTTCTTCTTATGTAGAAGCTCATAACATGTCTTATTATGACGCTTAACTACAATAACCCTATTTAAAATATGACAAGCTGTATTCACTGCCTCCCCATAAAACATAGTAGGAAGCCCTGAATCTGCAAGCATAGTTCTGGCTGTCTCGATTAGAGTCCTATTCTTTCTTTTAGCACAAACTCCCCCTTAATCTATGCAAAGGTAGATCAAAAATGTTTGTTATAAAAAGGTAGAGCAAAAATTGGTTTTTGTGAAATCAAATAGAATAAAATCTTGTTAGGTCCAGTTTAAGCTGTAAACTGGAGCTCTCCAGCGACATCTAGAGAACATGCAGAATTGTCCGAAATATTAGAAGTCCAGTTGCATTGTACAGTTTTAACAACTGATGACTTCCTCCAGTTGAGATCTGAAGACTAGAATCTGAAGACCTTCCAGTTGAAGTCAAAGACAACAAATGGAAGACAGAGATTGGCAATGGCAGCGAAGCCCAGTTGACAATCTACCAGATCAATCAACTGGAGAATCCTCCAGTGTAAATGCTCTTACAAAGCTTTACACTGATTACGAGGAGGACCTTTTACACTACATCCTTTTAACCGGACAATAATATTGTCTCTGGATTAAAGTGCAAAGATGTAGAGTGGTTGAATAAAGTAACCTTTTGTCTTACTTTATTTAGCACACACAAAGGATTATTTAACAATACTTTTGTATGCTGTCAACCATATTTGTACGTCAAAGTTGAGATCTTAAACGATTCCAGTCAGTTGGAAAAATTTGATGCAAAAGCTGACGATGGTGTCTTTGTGGGGTATTCAGATATCAGAAAAGCCTATAGAGTTTATAATTATAGACTCCAAAAGGTACATGAGACAATTCATGTCACATTCGATGAATCAAATGAAGCAATTAACAAAAGACCAACCCTTGATTTATCTTCAGTTGTCCCAGTTGATTTTGGTGTATCTGATCAGGTTCATCAATCAGTTACTACACCAGAAAATGTTTCCAGACATCAAGTCTTGGAACCAGTTAAGGAAAAGAAGAACTCTAGTGACACCTCATTTTATCCTTCTATTAGTTTTAACCTACCTGAAAAATTGGTAATTGGATCTGATGTACGTGCCACAACAACATCAGAACCAGTTCAAGCTTCTCCAGATCTTCAAGATATACCTTTGTTTGAAGAAAATCATGTTAACTCTTCAGTTGACACTAATGATGAACTTGAAGTAGTTTGGACTGATCCTCCTCCAGTTGCTGCATCTGTTGGAGATCGTCAGGTGTCTTGCACTGATGTTGTAGTATATCAACCTAGTCAATACACTAAATGGACTGCTGCTCATCCCATCGAGCAGATTATTGGCAATCCAGATAGTGGGGTTCAGACTAAAAGAGCCACAAGTGATCAATGCTTGAACGTCACCTTCTTATCACTGATTGAACCGAAGAAGATTGACGAGGCTTTGGCAGATCCAAGCTGGGTTGAAGCTATGCAAGAAGAGCTCAACCAGTTCGAGAGGAACAATGTTTGGGAGCTTGTTCCTTGTCCTCCAGGGTTAAAGAGAGAACCCATTGGAACGAGGTGGGTTTACCGGAACAAGATGGATGAAGATGGCAACGTTATAAGGAACAAAGAAAGATTGGTTGCCAAGGGTTATTGTCAAGCAGAAGGTGTTGATTTCGATGAAACTTTTGCTCCAGTTGCAAGACTTGAAGCCATCAGAATTTTCTTGGCTTATGCTGCTCACTTGCAATTCAAGGTCTTCCAGATGGATGTAAAAAGTGTGTTTCTGAATGGCACTTTGGAAGAAGAAATGTATGTTACGCAGAATCCAGACTTCATAAATAAAAAGCATCCTCGTTGGGTATATAGACTGAACAAAGCTTTGTATGGTCTTCGACAAGCCCCAAGAGCCTGGTATGACACTCTAACTAAACATCTTCTCAAAAATGGTTTTCAAAGACGTCCAATAGATAATACCTTGTTTATCTTGAAAGAAAAAGGTAATATCTTGCTGGTATAAATTTATGTTGATGACATTATATTCGAGTGAACTGATGATGGAATGTGTAAAAGGTTTTCGAAAATTATGTCTCAAGAATATGAGATGAGTTTAATGGGTAAATTAACATTTTTCTTAGGTTTACAAATCAAACAAACCATGGATGATATTTTTATTAACCAAGAAAAATATGTCAGAGATTTGTTAAGAAAATACAAATATGATTCTATCCCATCTAAAACCACACCTATTTCAGCTCCATTAAATTTGGACTCTAACCCAAATGGCAAACCAGTGGACCAAAAAGAATATCGTGGAATGGTTGGTTCACTGATGTATTTAACTGCCAGTCGACCAGATATAATGTTTGCAACATGTCTATGTGCCAGATTTTCAGCAAATCCAAAAGAATCACACTTGCATGCTGTTAAACGCATTTTCAGGTACCTGAAAGGGTGCCCTAGCCTTGGTCTTTGGTATCCCAAAGGCTCAGGGTTAGATCTAATGGGTTATTTATATTCAGATCATGCAGGTTGTAAGATTGATAGAAAATCCACAACTGGTGGATGTCACTTCCTAGGGGGAAAACTGGTGAGTTGGACCAGTAAGAAGCAGACTTCGGTCTCAATGTCTACTGCTGAGGCAGAATACATTTCTGCGGCCAGTTGTTGTGCCCAGATTCTCTGGATCAAAAACCAGTTACTTGATTATGGTATGAAATTCACAAGAACCCCAATCTTTTGTGACAACACCAGTGCAATTGCTATATCTCACAACCTAGTAATGCACTCAAAGACAAAGCATATTGATATCAGGTATCACTTCATTCGTGATCATGTTATGAAAGGAGACATTGAAATACATTTCATCCCCACTGATAAACAGTTAGCTGATGTTTTTACAAAACCTCTTGATGAGAAAACTTTTAAATATCTCATCAGTGAACTGGGTATGTTAAACTGGAGAGGCCCTTCGGTTGAGGATGGTCCAGGTGATCCTTGATTGGTTGGATATTGAACGCCTTGATGTACTCAAAGACTAGTCATTAATCAAATGGATCATATTTTTAGGGGGAAAAGACTCAAAATATTTTTCAAACTAAAATTTGTTTTATTGAAAAATGCAACTGACAGTCATCAGTTGAAACTGGCATCTGAAAATTTTCAATTTCTCCAGTTTGCTAGTTTGGTCTTGTCTCAAATTGGTGGTCAGCCAGATTTCATAACGTTATGTTTTACTTGGTGGATACTTGTGACACGTGATGTTACTCGAGTGCTCATCTCGCACTCACAAACGTCACCTGACATGTCTTACGTGTCAAGACTTTTTTGCTGAAATGTACTGCACTTTTTATGGGTATTGATGAAGTTAGTGGGTGAGTGGGAATACCAGCCGTCGTAGCATTAAATGCTTGATGGGAGGTATTAACTATTTTTGAATTCTCAAAATTTCTGAAAATCAATTTTTTACAAATTATTTCAAAATTTGGGGACTAAAAATATCTTTTCGTATATATCTTAGCAATATTTTACTGCCTATATATATACCCCCACCAAATATCCTTCTCATTTACTTCACTCAAAATTCCTTTCATTTACTCTTCCAATCATTCATAATTCGAGATCCCTTTCTCTCTTTCTTCTTTAAGTCCAAAACCCTAAATCCAATATCACAAATGGCTCCTAAATCATCTTCTTCTTCATCTCGTTCTCGTGATGTGAATCTACTCACTGCTGAGTATACTCCATCACAAAATGTTACTCGTGCCACTGGTGCTCCCATTAGTTTAAAACTAATCAAATTAAATCCAAATAATCCAATGGCATCTCTTCAAGGGCACCAGGCTGTTGACTCTCTTATTGGGAAAATCCAATCCTATCTTCGGATTTCTCCCCTCAGCGATGCCTTTTCTCTGAACCCAAACAAGCTGTTTCACGACTACTTGTGCGAGTTCTGGTACACTGCTTCTCTTTCCGATGACTGCTCATCCATCTCCTTTTCTTTAAAGGATGGGTCAGTCCCATGTACCATCACCACTGGAACGTTGAGGGAGGCCCTTAACCTCAACTACTGGAGACAAGGTGAAAGTCCAGTGGTGATTCCCTCAAATATAAATTTTCGTCAGGTCTTTCTTGACATGGGGAATAAGGAGGTTATAGAGGGAGATGTTTTAAAGACCAAGGGATCTATTATAATGAGAGGGCTTTCACCATCCTGGAAGTTCTTTATGGTCCACTTGGTGGAAAGTTTGGGGGGGAGTTCTGGTGGATTGGACCAGATAAACTCCTTCCAGGCAGAGATAGCTTAGTGCCTTTGGAATGGAGTTAGGGTGGATTTTGCTGGTATCCTGTTCAGAAGCCTGGTTTTTAAGTTGAAAGACAACAGGGGTCCTTGTATCCCCTTCTCAAGATTTTTATCCCTCTATTTCATTCATGTTCTGGGCAGAGAAGAGTACAACAATACACAATCCTTGTTCTCTGTGCCAGAACTTTTAAGGAATTTGGACAATCTGGTGTCCACTTCTGATGAAGTCCAGATTTCCCCGAGAATGCTTTTTGCATTCTCTCGAACTGATGCACCACCATCTGGTGAGTCAGAAAGGCAACTGGGCGGGCCTCAAAATAATGAGGGACCCACCAGTTCGTCTGCCGGTGTTGTGACTGTGGCAGAAGTTGGAGTCCAAGCGGTTCCTAAAGCAAGGAGATCTTCCAAAAGCAGAAGGAGATCCAGATCATGACTTGCTACATCTGACCAGTCACAGCCTGTGACTATGGTCTCTGAAGCCGCAGCCAGTGATATTGCAACTGAGGATAAAGCAGTTGTAGTTGAGGCACCTGTTACCTCTGTCCAGGGAGAAGATGCCTTGGCAACGGATCCCATAACTGATGAAACCATTGAGGCTACTCAAACTGGTCATCAGGAGTCTGAACAACTTGTTCAGCCACCCCCAACATTTATGGATCTTGGCATAAATGAGGGTGAGTTTTAGCTTGAGTCTTTGGACTCATCTGAGACTGAATCTGACCAGGAGATGGCTGATACAACTGTACTTGATCAACTCCCTTCTCTTCTTGGTCAACACCAAGAACCACATGTTTCAGTTTCCGCAACTACTTTACAAAGCTTAGATATACCTCCTATATTCGCCTCTCGCCAACTACTTTCTTCTATGGGTGTGCCTAGAAATAGACACATCCTAACACCACCGTCACCGTCGTTCACATCTGAGCATTCTCAGCATGAACGACAAATTGAATCTCTTCCCTTCATTTCTACAACCCCTCCTCTTCTATCAACTGACGCTACTGCAACTGGAGAACCAAATATTGTCATACCTCGTCCAGTTGCACCTGTAGCTTTCAGGGCTGGTCCAATGACTCCTTTTCCTCCGTCACTGGAAAGCCAATTTGTGTCTTTCCAAGCCGATCTCTCAAACCTTCTCACGAAGGTTGAGGAGATTCAAAAGACACTCGATAAAAACACCAAGTCCCTCTCCAGGTACCAAAAGGATCATATGCAAAATGTTAAAGTGGTTGACCTGGGGATCAACAAGTTCTCTGCCAATGAGGACTTGGTGTTTGGCAAACTGAACGAGTTAGTGGAATCCTCCAACCAACTGGCAACATCTTTAAGGGAGGCATTCGCACTGACTCAATCTGGAGTCACATCTTCAATATCCAACCTGCTGAACAGCACTGTCAGATCATCAGAGGTTGATATTAAGAATCTGGAAAAGCAGGTGCAAGAGCTGTGTAACAAACCTGGCCTAGATGTGACGGAGCTTAGAAGTCAGTTGGCCTCTTCAGTGGGTCTAAAGATCGAAGAAACTTTGGCTGCCAGTGAGAATAATTTGATCGAAAAGGTGATGTCTAAGATCACCAAGATTACAGCGCCCAGGTCGATCTCACTCCAATTACATCTGAGATCGATCGGTTGAGGTGCAGTCTGGATACACTGGCCAGCAAAGTGTCCGAACACTCAACTGCTATATCAAATCTGACCGCTGAAGTTGGCAAAGAAAGGGAGGTTGTTCCTGAAGGAGTTAAGGAAGTCCCTGCAACTGGGCTTTCTCCAGATGATCTCTCCATACTCAAACAAATCTTAAAGAGTCAAGAGCAAACAAGTGGCAACGTTATGACTCAATCTCAAGAGATCAATCATCTGTGGAGGACAGTTCGCATGATCTATGGATCGCTTGCCTCTAGATCGCTTGCCCTCCAGTCATGCCGATTTTGAAGCTATCAGGCAAGGACTAGATGCTGCCAAGGGGGAAAGGTCTGTTCATGCCCCTCGCACTCTTGTGGAGACTTCAGGTGCAGGGAAGGAGATGGTGGTTGCTACTAGTACTGAGGCTGGTGAGCAGGTGTTTGAAGTGTTTGATGATGTGGTGAAGGGGAGTGTTGATAAGGGAAAGGCCATTGTTGCTGATGAATCTATGGAACCGGCCACCGATGCACCCATGTTGGAGACTGGCAATGTTGATTTATTGCCTCCAGTTACTGAAAGCGAGAGTCAGAAGTTAGCAAGAGTGGGATACCTGGTCAAGGAAAGGAAGAAACAGATGAAGGCAAACCAATTCGAATCAAGAAAAAATCTTCCAACCCCTCTTGTTGATGTCACTGATGCTCAACTCCTTGGCTTGACACTTGTTGAATACAAGAAAATCAAAGAAGATCCAAGGATAGTTAATGCACTGAAGGAGATGCTTGAAGTTGAACTGGACAAACACTATCAGGATGATGAGGCTGAACTGGATGCCAAGTGTTTGAATGTGTCGGTGGAGAAGGCCGGAGAGATTAGGTCAGAAAGGATTCTCAAGAGAATTGAGCAGGTAAAGAAGGTGGTCAGCAAAGTATTGAATCCACCCAAGTCCAAAGGAAGAAAACAAAAGGCTTTGTCAAGGGATGCAAATCTAAGGACTTGGGTAGAACCATCTGAACCCACAACTGATGATATTCGAGCTGCTACTCAAAAGCTGAGCACGAGCAAGATTAAACTGACAAATGAATATGAGGCTCGCACATATTTGTCTGATGTACAGCGTCGAAGGCACAATAGAGGTAAGATCACTGATATTAAAGTTTCGATCAAGCCTGGTGCTAAGCATTTTGTTGTTGAGGTACAATACTTTGGTGGACCTAAGAGAACGACTGAGAACCTGGATGTCCATCAGTATGGCCATTCTGAGCATGTAGAGATGTTGAGGCTGCTGGAAGGGAGGCAGAGGAAGAACAAGGTTGAAAAGGGCTGGGAATATGTACTGCAAAATCTGATCAAGTTCAAGGAAAACATTGAAGAAAGATTAGGCCTTGATCTTGAGGACACACAGCCAATTTCATCAGTTAAAAAAAGAAGGAAAACTGGCGAAGGGCCATCTGTTTAAGTTTTCCTTCTAACTATCTGCTTGTGATTTTGTTTACTTTCTTGTAACTTCTTTGTAAATGTTGTGTAAATACAAGTTGCCAGATTGTAACTCACAAGTAAGATATCTGATAAGATCTACAAACAATTAAAACTAAATCCAAGACATTTGATGATCTATAAAAATATTTTGGAAACTTAATAGGTTTTATCAAACTCAAGTATTTCAAACTTAAACTTGTATAGAAACAAGTTTGAAAATACTTGGCAATATTTCAAGACAATTAGGGGGAATTTGTTAGGTCCAGTTTAAGCTGTAAACTGGAGCTCTCCAGCGACATCTAGAGAACATGCAGAATTGTCCGAAATATTAGAAGTCCAGTTGCATTGTACAGTTTTAGCAACTGATGACTTCCTCCAGTTGAGATCTGAAGACTAGAATCTGAAGACCTTCCAGTTGAAGTCAAAGACAACAAATGGAAGACAGAGATTGGCAATGGCAGCGAAGCCAAGTTGACAATCTACCAGATCAATCAACTGGAGAATCCTCCAGTGTAAATGCTCTTACAAAGCTTTACACTGATTACGAGGAGAACCTTTTACACTACATCCTTTTAACCGGACAATAATATTATCTCTGGATTAAAGTGCAAAGATGTAGAGTGGTTGAATAAAGTAACCTTTTGTCTTACTTTATTTAGCACACACAAAGGATTATTTAACAATACTTTTGTGTGCTGTCAACCATATTTGTACGTCAAAGTTGAGATCCCCATGCTCAATCATCGACTATAAATAGAGGTCCTTGCACAAGCATTTTCAACAACTTTGCAAATACATATATTCTGCAATATTGGTGAACTTGTGCAATATTCTCTCAATCGCAAAAAGGAACATTTCACAACTTTAAGTGTTTCGATTGTTTAGGAGAATTTCCAAGTTTAGATCAATTGTATTTCATGGGTTGTTAGGATATTTACATTCTTGTATTATCTTGGTTCCGCAACAACCTTGTATTTTATTTAAACGATCAATAAATAAAATACACTTGAAAATTACATATTGTCTCACCAATTTTTATACTTGCATTGTATTAACTTACGTATTCTGTCACCTTAATACATTATCTCCAGTTAACCTGGTACACAATCAATCTAAACTGGTCATATCCAGATTAGTTGATTGTGTTGCAAAGTTCACTCACCATCGACATAAAGGTGTCTTCAGCACCCATCTAGTAATAGTTGGGACTTACAAATCTTTTTTGTGATATATACAGAAAAATTTGAGAGTCTAAAAGTGAACAAAATATTTTGAGACACAAAGTTTTGCGTCAACAACAATGTTCATAGTAAGACTGCTAGGGAGTACACAAAGGCGTTCGATCTTTCGCATCTTACATCAACAAGTTGGATGCAAAAAGAAAATTTTAACTCAATCAATTGTTCAAGATGAGACAACTAGGGAGTACACAAAGGCGTTCAATCCGTCGCTTCTCATATCAACAATTGAGAGTAACAAAATCTTTTGACAAGAAAAATAATTCTTTTGAAAATAAATAAAACTTTTAAGAACGGGTTATACATAGAGTATGTATAAGCCATGAAGTAATAAATAAATCATTTAAGCACGGGTTACATACAGAGTATATGTAAACCACTAAGATATAAATAAACTATGAAGCCCGAGTTACATACATAGCATATGTAAGCCACTTTAAAAAGGAAAAAAAATAAAGAAAATCTTTTTGTTATTTTTCAAAATTTTATATTTTTGTATTTGATTTTTGTCTTTTCAAATTTTGTATTTTGTTTTTCAAGAATGTATCAAGAAGAAAATAAGTTAAGTTTCAAGATTTAACATGCCAAGCTTAGAGATAAGAAAGTTAAACCTTTTCTCATCCAATGGTTTGGTGAACAAATCTGCAAGTTTGTAGTCAGTTTTCACAAAGTAGAGCTCGATGTCACCTTTCTCAATATGATCTTTGAGAAAATGATATCTCACATCAATATGCTTTGATCGAGAGTGGTTTACTGAGTTGACTGCAATAGCAATAGCACTTTGAGAGTCACAATAAATGGGAATATGATCATATTTCAGACCATAATCAGTAAACTGAGTCTTCATCCATAACACTTGAGCACAACAACTAGCCGCAGCCACATATTCAGCTTCAGCTGTTGATAGTGACACACAGTTTTGTTTCTTGAAAGACCAACTCACAATTTTATCACCCAAAAATTCTAAAGTACCGAAAGTGCTCTTGCGATCAAACTTACAACCTGCATGATCTGCATCTGAATAGGCAGTTAAATTGAATCCAGTATCCCTTGGATACCAGAGACCTAAGTTGGGTGTACCCTTCAGATAACGAAATATTCGTTTCACAACTTGAAAATGTAAATGAGTTGGAGCAGCTTGATACCTAGCACACATACATGTTGCAAACATTATATCTGGGCGAGATGCTGTGAGATACAACAATGAAGCAATCATACTTCTATATCTCTTTTGGTTAAATGGTTTCCCATTTTTATCAGCATTAATATTTGTTCGAGCAGCCATTGAGGTAGAAATTGAAGAACATGTAGTCATATCAAACTTTTTTAACATGTCATGAATATATTTACCTTGTGATATAAAAATACCATTTGGTAGTTGTTTGACTTGAAGACCCAAAAAGTAGTTCATTTCCCCAATCATGCTCATTTCAAAATGATTAACCATTAGAGATGAAAAGTTTCGACAAAATGTTTGACTGGTTGACCCAAAGATAATGTCATCAACATATATTTGGACAAGAAGAACATGCTTACCTTGTTTGCGAATGAACAGGGTAGGGTCAATTGTGCCTTTGCTAAAGCCACCTCTAATCAAGAAAGTAGATAAGGAATCATACCATGCGCGGGGTGCTTGCTTAAGACCGTAGAGAGCCTTGTCTAACCTGTAGACATGGTTTGGCCTTTTGGGATCAACAAAACCTTTTGGTTGTTCAACGTAAACTTCTTCTTTGAGATCACCATTCAAGAAAGCTATCTTCACATCCATTTGAAACACAGTGAAGTTTCTGAATGCAGCATAAGCTAAGAAAATCCGAATGGCTTCCATTCTTGCAACTGGAGCAAAAGTTTCGTCGAAATCAACACCAGGTTGTTGGCAATAACCCTTTGCAACTAATCAAGCCTTGTTCCTTACTACCACTCCATTATCATCCTTTTTGTTCTTGAAAATCCATTTTGTGCCAATAGGTTCATTTTTCCTTGGATTCGGAACTAATCTCCATACTTTCAGTCTTTCAAATTGAGCGAGTTCGTCTTAGCTTTAACCCATTCTGGATCTCGAAGAGCTTTAGAAACAGTTTTGGGTTCAATGTTTCTAAGAGAAAGTGCAACCAAACACTCATTCACTGAAGTACGAGTAGTTACTCCGGCTTGTGGATCTCCAATAATTTGATCTGTAGGATGATCTTTTCGCATACGTGACCATTTACGATCATGAGGAAGAGGATCTTGTTGATTGACATCAACATCATCATCATTAAAACCAGAGTTTTCCTGAGAGTCGGAATCATATCTCGGTAGAACAGCTTCCTCGTAGGATGGATGATCGACATCAAGAGGCACATATACATTTGGAGTGTTCATCGGATTGGTAGTCTGGATATATTGGGTAGGTTGTTCTTGAACATTCACTGAAGAAGAATTATCAGGAGAGGATTGAGAAGAAGAATCATTAGAAGAGGATGAAGAACTACTACTTGAAGAAGTAGCATTTTGCTCAGAAGAACTTGATGATGATTCATGATGGTTGTCAGGAACTGGATCATGGTTCGAAACTGGTTCAACATTGACATGAGGTTCTTCATCAAGAATCGGTTTAGAATTGTAGAATTCTTCAAAAAGAATATCTAACTCATCACTTGTTGGAGCTGGAAACTTCTTGAATTTAGATGCCAAAGTAGAAGTCCTTGATGAAGTACTTGAATCACTTGGATCATTACTTGTTGGTAGCAAACTTTCTTGCTCAAAGATCATGCCTGACATCTCATCAAACCAAACATTCATTGTTTCTTGAATCCTATTTGTTCGGCGATTAAAGATGCGGTAGGCAATCGATGTCTTGGAATAACCAACAAAGTAACTTTCATCACATTTCTTCTCGAACTTTCCAAGATTCTCCCGATCATTCAGAGTATAACAAACACACCCAAAGATATGAAAATAGTTGATGTTGGGTTTCCGTTTGTTAACAACCTCATAAGGAGTCTTCTCAAAACGCTGATTAACAATGGACCGATTTTGAGTGTGACAAGCAGTGTCAACAGCTTCAGCCCACATGTTGGAAGGCAACTTAAAATAAGCAAGCATGGTTCTTTCAGCTTCCACAAGCGTTCGATTTCTCCTTTCAACGACACCATTTTGTTGTGGGGTACAAACCGCAGAGAATTGGTGTGTAATGCCTTTGGATTTACAAAATTCATCGAACACGGCATTTTTGAACTCAGTTCTGTTATCCGAACGAATGTAACGAACTGGAAGTTGAAGATTTACTTGAGTAGAAGTGGTGAAATCGATCAGAATTTGAGTTGTTTCATCTTTGGAGGCAAGGAACTTGACCCAAGTATATCTTGAATAATCATCAACAATAATCAAGATGTATCTCTTCCCATTTCGGCTTTGTACTTTCATCGGCCCACAAAGATCCATGTGAAGCAAATGAAGAGGTGCTAACGAATTAGGAGATTTCTTTGGTTTATGAGAAGGTCGTTTAATCTTCCCAACAGCACAAGAAGGACAAACATGCTCACTTTCATACTTATAGACTGGCAAGCCTTCAACAAGATGCTTGTTGACCAAAGTATTGATGGTAGGAAAATTTAGGTGAGAAAACCTTCTATGCCACAACCAAGAATTCTTTGATGTAGCTTTCGAAATGAGACAAATATTATCGGTTGGTTGGTTATCATCGAGATTGACGGTAAAAAGGTTATCATCGCGGTCGCCACACAAAATGTCAACTCCATCTAGAGTTTGAACTTTGCAAAGAGATTGTCGAAAAAGAACTTGAAGATTGTTGTCACAGAATTGTCCAACACTGAACAAGTTATGACTTAATCCTTCAACATAGTGAACTTTCTTAATGACAATTCCATTGCGTTCAATATCACCATAGCCTAAGATAGGAGCGAAATTGTTGTTACCAAATCGAATAGTTCCCATGAATCGTTCGATAAAGTTCTTGAGCAATGCTTTATTGCCAGTCATGTGTTTTGAACACCCGGAATCGAGTATCCAAACACAGATGGTTATTTCCTAGCAATCAAATAGAATTAACCGACTTTAGGTACCCACTTGAAGATGGGTCCTTTGTGGTTAGTTAAAACAGGCAGGGTATATAACATAGGAAATGCATACAAACATGCTTTATAATCAACATACGCATTAACAAGCACATTATCAACAAGCACATTTGGATTAAACAAACGAACATTAATACACGAATCAAAAGTAACATGTCTACCAGCATTTAAACCATACACACGAGAATTAACATTGTTTACAACATCACAAGGCATAGCCTTGGCACCATTAACATTGTTTTTCAAAGAGGATTTAAAAGATAAATTGTTTGACACATCAGAAACAAGCTTCTTCTTACTACCCGCTTTTCTCCTTTGCCTTTTCTTCCTTTTCTAAACTTTAGTGATCTTAGGTACTAAAGACTTAGCTACCCATTTAGATTCACTAATCAAGCTCTTTCCACCTGTTGGATTGACACTAAGAAGATTAGAACGAGAGTTTTGAAGCACTTTTATCTTTTTAGACTCTTTTGGAGGTGAGGAAACTTCTTGTTTCTTAGGTTTATCATGAGAAAACCAGCTATATCTATCCCAATACCTACTTGCACCATTTGAAGCATCCCTAGTTAGCAAAATTGAGCTAGATTTAGACACTTTAGGTAATGAACTGGTTTGAGAGTTAGATGAAGGAACATTTGGATTGATTTCCAGAAGCTTCACTTTGTTGTACTTGATTTTGGGAATGGTCTCAACTTGTTTGGTTTTGACATGCTTTTCCAGGGTAGGACACTTTGTTTTTAACTTATTGATTCTTGGTTTTGTGACAGTCTTTGGTTCAGTCTTGACAAGTTTGGGAATAACTCGTTTCTTTGAATAATATGAAGTTGGAGCTTTGGAAAACAATTTTGGAGATTCCTCTTTTGATTCAACTTTGATTTTGGTAGATTCAATCTTTTTCTCAGTTTCAGAATCAAAAACATATTCTCCCTCCATGAATTTATCAAAATCATCTTTTGTGAATGGTTTAACCGGAGAGATTTTTGAAAAATCAGGAATCTTGGTTTCCAATTTCACACTATGGGTAGTCTCAGGAATTAGATTAACTTGAACTGGCACATCTTTGGTTTCACAAGAATTTAGAGTAGAAGTATCAACTCCTATACTAGCACTAAGCTTAGGGTGAACAACTAACTTTTCAAGAGAATCACAAGTGAAAAACCTATAGTAGTACCAAATCAAAACTAAACTATGCGCAAGTTCATCATAAGATAAATCAGATTGCACATAATCATCAGCTATAGTAGCAGCAGTTTGACATGAACACTCAAGAGAATCAGTCAAGGTCTGAGTAGAGGAATTTGTAGATGAAACACAAGTAGTCTAAGTGGAATGGTCTACTAAAGCACTTAGGTCAGTTTGAGTAGAAACATCCATACAAACTTTCTTAGTATTCACAACAGCTAATTTATCCTCCGAATTCAGACTTTGAGACTTTAAGTGATCAATAACATTTTGTTGAGATTCCACCTTTTGTTTCAAACCTTCTATTTCTTTTTCCGAAATTGTGGATGGAACATACATTTTAGTAGGTTTAGGTGAAATACCAATTGACTCTTGGTTTTGAAAATTTGATGCTATTTCTTCTAATTTGAAAATTGAAGATTCTTTAAAATTACAGAGAGCATTTATAGCATCATAGTTAACCAAAAATTCAGTTTGAGGTATTTTCTCAACATCATCAGTCTCAAATTCGTCATCCAGTGGACAAATAAATTGTTGTACCATACCAAGGCGAAGAAATTTTTCATCATACAATGGTTCAATTTGGTCTTTTCCCTTTTGTAATGGAGTGATATTCTCAAATCCCAACCCATGAAGAAGTTCCGATTTGTCAATTTTCGACTTGTTGAAATAGGCGGTAAAATCCAAAAGAGGGTTTTGTTCAACTTTATATAACTTCTCTTCATAGAAAAGTATATTCCTTTTAAGTTCCTCAATTTGGTTTTTAAGATTTTCAATCTCAACACCTTTTAAAAAACAAGTATGATTTAAATTAGAAATCTTTCTTTCTAGTTCAACATTGTTTGGTTTGGATTCTTGAAGCTTTTTATTAAGAATATCAACATCCATTTGTTTAGCATTTGCCCGAAGCTACTCATTTGTCTTTTGAATTTCAAGATCTTGATTGGCTTTTTCAAGATCATGAATGGTCTTTTCAAGATTGTGACATTTATGCAATAACTTAGAATCAGGAAAGGCATTCAACTCACATTCTCTAACCAACATTTGATCTTTGTATGTTTGAAAATCTTGTTTAATAGTATCATAATCAAAAAGTAATTTTGAATGTTCCTCAAAGAGTTTTGAAAATTCACTTTTAGAAAATGAAATACTACTTTTCAACTTCTTATTTTTGTTGGCTAAAGACGTAATATGAGTTGTCAAATTTTGATAAAGCTAAATCAAACGACTCTTTATCTTTAACTATTGAAAAAGTAGAGTGTAGATTTACCTCATCATCCGGGTACTCTTCATCAGTGCTTTCAGCCTCAAAAGCTTTTTCCTTGGCCAACCTCGCCATGAAGCACACATTTGCAGAGAGATCTTCATCTTCATCATCCGAGAGCAACAGCCATTTGTCATCTTCAGCAAGCAATGCATGACCGGCTTCCACTTGCTTTGCCAACAACATCTTCTGCTTGTAGTACTCATAGTTCCGCTTATGAGGTTGCTTGCAATCAATTGCAAAATAACCAGGAATCCCACAATTGTAGCACTTTTTATCAGAAGCTTTACCCGTCTCAACAACTTGTTTGTCATAACCTTCAACTTTGTTTACAACATGCTTGGATCCACTTGATTCACCTTGACGATAACTCTTTGAATGATAGTGTTCCTTCTTGGGAAATGCACTTATGGAAGAAGTGCGGAGATTGTTGTTTGTTGGCCTCGCTTTGTAGAACTTTTTCTTGAAGTGCTTGGTAACCGCGGCAAGAGCTTGATATAATTTGTCAGAAACACCATCTCTTGGAGCCAACATATCATCTCTTGGAGCTTGATATAACTACATGAATCTTTTCTTCCATAGCCCATAAGAACCACGGTAGAGAAAAATTATAACCTTGTGATAAATTGTAATTTAAGTTAGTGGACTTATTTGTAGTTAAACATGGTGAAATGATTTCTAAGGTTTTAGGGACTAGGAGTGTTAATTAGCCTAATTGTATAGTTGAAGTATAAATAGTCCCTTAACACCTTAAAAATTATAACCTTGAACAAGCCTTTGATCCATTTTTTACACACACTAAACACACCAAGAACACACACACTTGATCCGCCATTGTTGAGATCGAATCCAGAGCAAAAATCGTGTTATATCATGTGGTATCAGAGCAAAACATCACTTTGATATCGATCCATAACTGATTTTGATCTCAATTTTCATCTAAAATCATATCAAAAACCGTTTTTCACAAACCGTCGCTGTTTCATTATCAATCATCGTTCAAATCACATGAAATCATCAATTTTTGTTCACCAATAGATTCCTCATAGCTCAAAACATAATTCTGTCAAGTTTTAAGTTCCGATTCAATTGAATTCTCGAGATTGAATTATTGGTTTTTGGCGCTCAAAATTTGGATTTTAATTCTGTTGTGTTATTAGCTGAATTTTGTTCAAGGATTTGTTGCGGACATAATTACAAACGTTTTGCAAGTGATTTCAAGTTCTATCTCCAACTAAATCGAAAGATATTGAAGTTTTAAAAGTCATCAATGGAGTTTATTAAAACTGGTATGATGAAGAAGACGACCACAGAATGATCTTCACTAGGATGATCTTCTCTAGATCGTCTCAGTGCTTGATTCTTCTTTTTTTCATTCATTTAGTGTTGTAGCTTGTTGGACGATCCTCACAAGATCGTTCTAGCAAGTGGCTGTTGAGAAAAGTGGTTGTTTGTGTTTGAAAATTTTGGCAGAAACTAAGACGATCTTGCCAAGATCGTCTCAGTTACCTGACTCTAGGACGATCTTGACCAAGATCGTCTCAGTGTCTGTTGGTTGTTGGTTTGTTGTGGTTGATTCATTGAAGTTGTTGTGATTGGGAATCACACACTTCCTGGGTAACTGATCATTATTGATTGGTTTTGCTCAAATTAATTCCTTGCAATTCAAATCAAAACTCTGTCCAGATTTCACAAAAATACTTAGAAAATTTTTTCCAATCACCCAAGACGATCTTCAACAAGACCGTCTCATTTTCTTCTTCAAAATTCCAAAACGATCTTATTCAAGACGGTTTCATTTCCAAAGTCTTTTATTCTTCAATTTCATTTCAAATTTCTTTAATTCAATTTCAGTTTCCATTTCCAAAACACAAAATCATAATTCAATTTCAGTTTCATTCCACACTTAGCCAAATTTCAACAAATCTCTTCCAAGACGATCTTTATTGAATTGTCTCTTTATTTCTAAACCTAAGACGATATTCACTAAGTCTTCTTACTTCTTTCATCTAGGACGATCTTCCAAAACGATCATCATCACCTAGGACGATCTTCTCCAAGATCGTTTTAGTTCCTGAATTTTCCAACTCTTAATTCATTAGAAGACCTCCAGTTCTCTACCGTGGTTCTTATGGACTATGGAAGAAAAGATTCATGGACTATGTGGAATGTCAACCAAATGGTCACCTACTTAAAGATTCCATTCTTAATGCACTTGCAGTTCATCGCCATCCCACTACTGGTGCTATACTCACTCTTGATCTTTTGAATGCTGAACAAAAAGATCGAACAGCTGCAGATAACAGAGCTAGATTATGCTTATACAAAGCACTACCAGATGAAATCTATGGTTCTGTTGATTCTTATGATACAGCCAAGGAGATATGGGAAGAGGTGGCAAGACAAATGGAAGGATCTGACCTGACTTCAACAATAAGATTGACAAATGTGCTGACTGAGTTTGACAACTTCAGCAAATTGCCAAATGAATTTCTAGAGGCTGTCTACTGTAGATTTTGCAATGTCATAAATGAACTTAGGAAGAACAATGTCAAGAAATCAGAGATTGAGTTAAACATAAAATTCATCAAAGCTCTTGGTCCTGAATGGGAAGATTATGGAACACAGATTAAGCAACATCAAAATCTGGCCAAGTTCTCCATCCATAATCTTCATGAATCCTTCAAACTCAATGAACATCAAGTCCTAAACAAAGCTTTATCGAACAAAATGCTAGAAGTTGTATCTTCTGATCCTTTGGCATTAATTGTTGAAAAGAAGGTTTATGAAGCTCTTAAAAGGCAAATGGTAGTTATATCAAGCTCCAAGAGATGATATGTTGGCTCCAAGAGATGGTGTTTCTGACGAATTATATCAAGCTCTTGCTGTAGTTACCAAGCACTTCAAGAAAAAGTACTACAAAGCGAGGCCAACTAACAACAATCTCCGTACTTCTTCCACAAGTGCATTTCCCAAGAAGGAACACTATCATTCAAAGAATAATGGTCAAGGTGAATCAAGTGGATCCAAGCATGTGGAAAAGAAAGTTGAAGGTTATGACAAACAAGTTGTTGAGAAGGGTAAAGTTTCTGACAAAAAGTGCTACAACTGTGGTAATCCTGGTCATTTTGCAATTGATTGCAAGCAACCTCGTAAGAGAAACTATGAGTACTACAAGCAGAAGATGTTGTTGGCAAAGCAAGTGAAAGCCGGTCATGCATTGCTTGCTGAAGATGATAAATGGTTGTTGCTCTCGGATGATGAAGATGAAGATCTCTCTGCAAATGTGTGCTTCATGGTGAGGTTAGCCAAGGACAAAGCTTTTGAGGCTGAAAGCACTGATGATGAATACCCAGATGATGAGGTAAATCTACACTCTGTTTTTTCAATAGTTAAAGATAAAGAGTCGTTTGATTTAGCTTTATCAAGTTTGACAACTCATATCACGTCTTTAACCAACAAAAATAAAAAGTTGAAAAATAGTATTTCATTCTCTAAAAGTGAATTTTCAAAACTCTTTGAAGAATATTCAAAATTACTTTTTGATTATGATACTATTAAACAAGATTTTCAAACATACAAAGATCAAATGTTGGTTAGAGAATGTGAGTTGAATGCTTCTCCTGATTCTAAGTTATTACATAAATATCACAATCTTGAAAAGAACATTCATGATCTTGAAAAAGCCAATCAAGATCTTGAAATTCAAAAGACCAATGAGTGGCTTCGAGCAAATGCTAGACAAATGGATGTTGATATTCTTAATAAAAAGCTTCAAGAATCCAAACCAAACAATGTTGACCTAGAAAGAAAGATTTCTGATTTAAATCATACTTGTTTTTTGAAAGGTGTTGAGATTGAAAATCTTAAAAACCAAATTGAGGAATTCAAAAAGAATTTACTTTTCTATCAAGAGAAGTTATATAAAGTTGAACAAAACCCTCTTTTGGATTTTACCGCCTATTTCAACAAGTCGAAAATTGACAAATCGGAACTTCTTCATGGGTTGAGATTTGAGAATATCACATCATTACAAAAGGCAAAAGACCAAATTGAACCTCTGTATGATGAAAAATTTCTTCGCCTTGGTATGGTACAACAATTTATTCGTCCACTGGATGACGAATTTGAGACTGATGATGTTTAGAAAATACCTCAAACTGAATTTTTGGTCAACTATGATGTTATAAATGCTTCATGTAATTTTAAAGAATCTTCAATTTTCAAATTAGAAGAAATAGCATCAAATTTTCAAAACCAAGAGTCAATTGGCATTTCACCTAAACCTACTAAAATGTATGTTCCATCCACATTTTTGCAAAAACAAATAGAAGGTTTACAACAAAAGGTGAATTCTCAACAACAAATCATTGATCATCTCAAGTCTCAAAATCAAAGTTCAGAGAATGTATTAATTGATGTAGACACCAAGAAAGTTTGTGTGAATGTTTCTACTCAAACTTATCTAAGTGCTGAAGTAGATCATTCCACTCAGACTACTTGTGTTTCATCTACTGATTCCTCCACCCAGATCTTGACTGATTCTCTTGAGCGTTCATGTCAAACTGCTGCTACTATAGCTGATGATTATGTGCAATCTGATTTATCTAATGACGAACTTGCACATAGTTTAGTTTTGATATGGTACTACTTTAGGTTTTTCACTTGTGATTCTTTTGAAGAGTTAGATGTTCACCCTAAGCTTAGTGCTAGTATAGGTGTTGATACTTCTACTTTAATTTCTTGTGAAACCAAAGATGTGTCAGTTCAAGTTGATTTCATTCCTGAGATTACCCATAGTGTGAAGTTGGAAAACAAGATTCCTGATTTTTCAAAAATCTCTCCGGTTTCACCATTCACCAAAAATGATTTTGATAAATTCATGGAGGGAGAATATGTTTTTGATTCTGAAACTGAGAAAAAGATTGAATCTACCAGAATCAAAAGAGGAATCTCCAAAATCGTTTTCCAAAGCTCCAACTTCATATTATTCAAAGAAACGGGTTATTTCCAAACTCGTCAAGACTGAACCAAAGACTGTCACCAAACCAAGAATCAATAAGTTAAAAACAAAGTGTCCTACCTCTGAAAAGCATGTCAAAACCAAACAAGTTGAGACCATTCCCAAAATCAAATACAACAAAGAGAAACTTCTGGAAATCAACTCAAATGTTTCTTCATCTAACTCTCAATCTAGTTCATTACCTAAAGTATCTAAATCTAGCTCAGCTTTGCTAACAAGGGATGCTTCAAATGGTGCAACTAGGTATAGGGATAGATATGGCTGGTTTTCTCATGATAAACCTAAGAAACAAGAAGTTTCTACACCCTCAAAAGAGTCTAAAAAGATAAAAGTGCTTCAAAACTCTCATTCTAATCTTCTTAGTGTCAATCCGACAAGTGGAAAGAACTTGATTAGTGAGTCTAAATGGGTAGCTAAGTCTTTAGTACCTAAGATCACTAAAGTTGATAAAAGGAAGAAAAGGCAAAGGAGAAAAGCGAGTAGAAAGAAGAAGCTTATTTCTGATGTGTCAAACAATTTATCTTTTAAATCCTTTTTGAAAAACAATGTTAATGGTTCCAAGGCAATGCCTTGTGATGTTGTAAACAATGTTAATTCTCAACCTTATTTGTATGGTTTGAATGGTGGTAGACATGTTACTTTTGATTCGTGTGTTAATATTCGTTTGTTTGATCCAAATGTGCTTGTTGATAATGTGCTTGTTAATAAGTATGTTGATTCGAAAGCATGTTTGTATGCATTTCCTAAGTTATATACCCTGCCTGTGCTAAAGTTGGTTAATTCTAAAGTCGGTTAATTCTATTTGATTGCAGGAAATAACCATCTGTGTTTGGATACTCGACTCCGGGTGTTCAAAACACATGACTGGCAATAAAGCATTGCTCAAGAACTTTATCGAACGATTCATGGGAACTGTTCGATTTGGTAACAACAATTTCGCTCCTATCCTAGGCTATGGTGATATTGAACGCAATGGAATTGTCATTAAGAAATTTCATTATGTTGAAGGATTAAGTCATAACTTGTTCAGTGTTGGACAATTCTGTCACAACAATCTTCATGTTCTTTTTCGACAATCTCTTTGCAAGGTTCAAACTCTAGATGGAGTTGACATTTTGTGTGGCGACCGCGATGATAACCTCTTTACCGTCAATCTTGATGATAACCAACCAACCGATAATATATGTCTCATTTCAAAGGCTACTTCAAAGAATACTTGGTTGTGGCATAGAAGGCTTTCTCACCTAAACTTTCCTACCATCATTACTTTAGTCAATAAGCATCTTGTTGAAGGCTTGCCAGACTATAAGTATGAAAGTGAGCATGTCTGTCCTTCTTGTGCCGTTGGGAAGATAAAACGAGCTTCTCATAAACCGAAGAAATCTTCAAATTCTTTAGCACCTCTTCATTTGCTTCACATCGATCTTCGTGGACCAATGAAAGTTCAAAGCCGAAATGGGAAGAGATACATTTTGATTATCGTTGATGATTATTCAAGATACACTTGGGTCAAGTTTCTTGCCTCAAAAGATGAAACAACTCAGATTCTGATCAATTTCATCACTTCAACTCAAGTGAATCTTCAACTTCCAGTCTGATACATTCGTTCGGATAATGGAACTGAATTCAAGAATGCCGTGTTTGATGAATTTTGTAAATCTAAAGGCATTACTCACCAATTCTCTGCGGTTCGTACCCCACAACAAAATGGTGTCGTTGAAAGGAGAAATCAAACACTTGTGGAAGCTGCAAGAACCATGCTAGCTTATTCTAAGTTACTTTCCAACATGTGGGCTGAAGCTGTTGACACTGCTTGTCACACTCAGAATCGGTCCATTATGAATCAGCGTTTTGAAAAGACTCCTTATGAGGTTGTTAACAAACACAAGCCCAACATCAACTATTTTCATATCTTTGGGTGTGTTTGTTATACTCTGAATGATCGGGAAAATCTTGGAAAGTTCGAGAAGAAAGGTGATGAAGGTTACTTTGTTGGTTATTCTAAGACATCGATTGCCTACCGAATCTACAATCGCCGAACAAATACGATTCAAGAAACAATGAATGTTTGGTTTGATGAGATGTCGGGCATGATATTTGAGCAAGACAGTTTGCTACCAACAAGTAATGATCCAAATGCTTCAAGTACTACATCAAGAACTTCTACTTTGGCATCTAAATTCAAGAAGTTTCCAGCTCCAACAAGTGATGAGTTAGATATTCTTTTTGAAGAATTCTACAGTTCTAAACCGATTCATGATTTACCTCAAGTCATCGTTGAACCAGTTTCAAACAATGATCCAGTTCCTAACAACCATCATAAATCATCATCAAGTTCATCTGAGCAAAATGCTACTTCTTCAAGTAGTAGTTCTTCATCCTCTTCTAATGATTCTTCTTCTCAATCCTCTCCTGATAATTCTTCTCCACTGAATGTTTAAGAACAACCTACCCAATTTACTCAGACTACCAATCCGATAAACACTCCAAATGTATATGTGCCTCTTGATTTCGATCATCCATCTTACGAGGATGCTGTTCTACCAAGCTATGATTCCATCTCTCAGCAAAACTCTGGTTTCAATGATGATGATGTTGATGTCAATCAACAAGATCCTCTTCCTCATGATCGCAAATGGTCACGTATGCGAAAAGATCATCCTACAGATCAAATTATTGGAGATCCACAAGCCGGAGTAACTACTCGTACTTCAGTGAATGAGTGTTTGGTTGCACTTTCTCTTAGAAACATTGAACCCAAAACTGTTTCTGAAGCTCTTCGAGATCCAGAATGGGTTAAAGCTAAGACGAACTCGCTCAGTTTGAAAGACTGAAAGTATGGAGATTAGTTCCGAATCCAAGGAAAAATGAACCTATTGGCACAAAATGGATTTTCAAGAACAAGAAGGATGATAATGGAGTGGTAGTAAGGAACAAGGCTTGATTAGTTGCAAAGGGTTATTGCCAACAACCTGGTGTTGATTTCGACGAAACTTTTGCTCCAGTTGCAAGAATGGAAGCCATTCGGATTTTCTTAGCTTATGCTGCATTCAGAAACTTCACTGTGTTTCAAATGGATGTGAAGATAGCTTTCTTGAATGGTGATCTCAAAGAAGAAGTTTACGTTGAACAACCAGAAGGTTTTGTTGATCCCAAAAGACCAAACCATGTCTACAGGTTAGACAAGGCTCTCTACGGTCTTAAGCAAGCACCCCGAGCATGGTATGATTCCTTATCTACTTTCTTGATTAGAGGTGGTTTTACCAAAGGCACAATTGACCCTACCCTATTCATTCGCAAACAAGGTAAGCATGTTCTTCTTGTCCAAATATATGTTGATGACATTATCTTTGGGTCAACCAGTCAAACATTTTGTCGAAACTTTTCATCTCTAATGGTTAATCATTTTGAAATGAGCATGATTGGGGAAATGAACTACTTTTTGGGTCTTCAAGTCAAACAACTACCAAATGGTATTTTATATCACAAGGTAAATATATTCATGACATGTTAAAAAAGTTTGATATGACTACATGTTCTTCAATTTCTACCTCAATGGCTGCTCGAACAAATATTAATGCTGATAAAAATGGGAAACCATTTGACCAAAAGAGATATAGAAGTATGATTGCTTCATTGTTGTATCTCACAGCATCTCGCCCAGATATAATGTTTGCAACATGTATGTGTGCTAGGTATCAAGCTGCTCCAACTCATTTACATTTTCAAGTTGTGAAACGAATATTTCGTTATCTGAAGGGTACACCCAACTTAGGTCTCTGGTATCCAAGGGATACTGGATTCAATTTAACTGCCTATTCAGATGCAGATCATGCAGGTTGTAAGTTTGATCGCAAGAGCACTTTCGGTACTTTAGAATTTTTGGGTGATAAAATTGTGAGTTGGTCTTTCAAGAAACAAAACTGTGTGTCACTATCAACAGCTGAAGCTGAATATGTGGCTGCGGCTAGTTGTTGTGCTCAAGTGTTATGGATGAAGACTCAACTTACTGATTATGGTCTGAAATATGATCATATTCCCATCTATTGTGACTCTCAAAGTGCCATTGCTATTGCAGTCAACTCAATAAACCACTCTCGATCAAAGCATATTGATGTGAGATATCATTTTCTCAAAGATCATATTGAGAAAGGTGACATCGAGCTCTACTTTGTGGGAACTGACTATCAGCTTGCAGATTTGATCACTAAACCACTTGATGAGAAAAGGTTTAACTTTCTGATCTCTAAACTTGGCATGTTAAATCTTGAACCTTTAACTTATTTTGTTCTTGATACATTCTTGAAAAACAAAATATAAAATTTGAAAAGACAAAATCAAATACAAAAATATAAAATTTTGAAAAATAACAAAAAGATTTTCTTTATTTTTTTTCTTTCATCTTTTTCAAAATGGCTTGCATATATTCTGTATGCAACCCGTTCTTCATTGAGCTATTTATTTCAAAATGGCTTATGCATACTCTGTGCATAATCCGTTCTTATTTGAAATTATTTATATTTCAAAGTTGGTATAAAATGTGTTGTTATACATATAGATTGATATAAGATAACGCGGAATTGAACGCCTTTGTGTATTTCCAAGTGGTCTTATATGAATATGTATGTGTAATGACAATTTTTCAATTGTTTAAAATTGCAAACAATTCTCTTCAAGAGTCTTGATTTTGTTGCAAACAACTTCAAATTTTTCAAATGAATTTCATGTTTCAAAAAACTCTCAGTTGTTGATATGAGAAGCAAAGGATTGAACGCCTTTGTGTACTCCCGAGTTGTCTCATCTTGAACAATTGATTGAGTTAAATTTGTGCTTAAATGTGTTATTTGCATCCAACTTGTTGATGTAAGATGCAAAGGATTGAACGCCTTTGTGTACTCCCTAGTAATCTTACTATGAACATTGTTGTTGACGCAAAACTTTGTGTTTCTTAAAATCTTGTTCACTTTTAGACTCTCAAATTTTTTTTCCATGTATATATCACAACAAAGATTTTACTCTAGTTGACTTCACAAAAACCAATTTTTGCTCTACCTTTCTATGAAAAACATTTTTGATCTACCTTTGCAAAGATTAAGGGGAGTTTTGTGATTTCAAATTTTTCGAAAACTTCAAATCTGTTTTTAAATCATTTTCATACACACATTTGATGATTTTCAAATGATTCTCATCAATTGAAGTTCGGTGTTTAGTTTGCACTTGAGAGATTCATTCACTCCATGAACTTCATCATCACCGATAAGTTCTAACCCCGGAGTATTCAACTCTTTCTTTAGATTGTAAGGGTATTTTGAGTGATGATGGTTTCGTGCAAATAGGATGGAGGGAGTAAAGTTGAAAAGTGAGAGGTTATGGTGATATGTTGTGAGAAAAGGGTTAAAAGAAATGATACCCTTCCCTAAAACTCTCAAATCGCCGGGTACAACACATTTCTATCGGATGTCATTTGTTGATATCTTGATAAAGACTTCATGAACCCAGTGAAGCGATGCACATCTTTACCTAACCACTTAAGTGTTTCTTAACAAATGCTTGTTTTATTTCTCACGGAGATTATCTCATTTCTATTGACTCTTCATTTGGAAGGTGTTGATATTGAAAAAGGGTGACACTCTGCTTCGGTCCCCGACTTCATTTGATCACGTTGTGTCTAGAGCTATCTTGCTTGATCATTATTTTGATCCTTATTCATTTTTCTTAAGACACATTTGAGTCATATCTTTGTGATATTATTGCATATCTATGTGATATAGCCGGAACATTTGTAGTGATATCTTAATTGATATTCCACAATGATCAAATGGAAATCCTACCAATGCTAACATATTTTCCAACATTGAACGTAGGTCTCATAATTACATTTATGTGATTATTGAGTGAACGAGAAGTCTATCAGTGACCTCGGATGTTTCCTAACAAGTCTTTAAGGATAATAGATTGTGGTTATCGAACGCCTTAGGTGACACTGACCATGATTAGTATTCTTTGAAGCAATCTCATAATTGAAAAGCTACAAGACCGAACTATGTTAGAAAATTGCTTTGTGCATAATTCAATGATACATAGGAAATCCGAAAAATGTCATACATTTCTTTCGGTCATTTCATTAATCCTTTTGATTTTTGAACATGTTAACGGATCATCCTTATCCGGTTTTTCCATTTCTCATCTCACAAACACAAAAACCACCAATATCATACTATAACATCTGTATCAACAACTTCAACCCTACATTTTAGTTATCCTTAGGATTCTTTGGGTTAGTACTATTGAATTGGGTTGATGTGTTGCTGTTTGATAATTCTCCATGCAAATCTAGTTTTACCTTGTGATATTTCTTTTCGTATTTGATCAATCAATGTTTGCATAATGACATTGGTTCCCAACTTTGTCATTATGAGGGGGAGAGAAAGATTATGATTGATTGAGAAAGAAAATCTTTGCTTGATTTGTGCAAACATGGAGTTAGTAAGAAGGTTGTAGTGAGTGTATGGAGGTTACGGATAAAAGATAAGAGAGAATATTTAGTGTATGGGATTCATGGGAAAATTTGCAATTAATAGAAATTCAGTCAATTGAGCTCAGATTTTCAGATTTGAGTTGTTCATTTTATAAATTGAGTTCTTGACTTGGAAAAAGGATAATTACAAAGATAAGGATATGATGTTCAAAGATGCTCCAAAATGCTTACACTCATGAATTGAGGGGGAGCATGATTAATTCAAGTTTTGTTTAAAAGTTTACTCTCCAAAGTGTTTAAGTCACAATGACAAAGATCAAAGCTACAAAAGTTGAAAGATTGATTGGAAGATTCATGACAAAGAAGTAAAGCTTCGAAAGAGTCTTCATCAACACATTTCATTCAAGATCTTCAAAGTCATATAATAATACTTGATCAAGAAACATCAATGCATATATCAAGGGGGAGAGTTTAAGTTTTGATACTTCATTCCAAGGAAACAAATTGTTGAAACACGAGGACCGTTCAAATCGTGATCTAAACAACTACAAACGTGCGGAATCCATTCATAATCGTCTTTGAGGATTCTGTATAATTAATGGACATATAAACACGAACTAAACAAAGAATAAGAGATAAGAACAGATGTAAAACTCGTGAATATCATTAATCATATGGATATTACACCAAATCAGTATACATCTGACCGGCACGAGGTATAGATCTCTACCTCGTGCGCTATGAACGAAATCTGTTGCAACTAAGATCGCTAAAACACAATTGTAACCTAATTCTAGTATATATAGGCTGTAGAAACGGGCTGGGCTTCAATCTCGTTCATGGGCTTTAAGCTCCTTCACACGAACTAGCAACTTCGTGCTGACGTCATCACGAAGTAATGATGACGTCATCACGACCTTGAAGATATCTTTTCTTCTTCATAATCAGCCCATAGAATTGTATTGCAACGGACAATAATCTATGCACAAAACGTGCATCTACAGACTCCCCCTTTTCCGTTGCAATCAATTCTAGATAAACTCCGATAATCAATAGCTACCGAAAAACCTGAATCCACTGGCTCCCTCTTAGCTGATGACATCGAGTCTTCTTGTTGAAATTCGATCTTCTAACGTTGCATCCTGATCTTCAAACTGCAAAGTCCCTGTCCCTCTATGACAACCAACTAACCCAACACATCTCATTGTAGTTCTCCCCCTCAATAGTTAACCACCTCCGAATTAAGCATTGCCACCTTCCACTTAGGATTGTTGCTCTCTTTGCCTAATCGGCATATAATAGAGAAGTTGAATTCCCAACAATCAGCATCAAATCAACCAGCTATCACAAAGATAAGAAACTCTACAACCTGCATCACAAAATGTAATACCATAGACCCTGTCTCAACCATAGCAGCATCAAACTCCGTTTTGTATCTCCACAACTCTACTAATCACCTGAAGTCTTTCTTATCTGATCTCCCCTTCAGTTATATAAACCGCCAATCACATAAAGATCTTAATCTCGCAATGAAACTTATATATCGCCTGATTATTATCCTTACATCATGGAATATATATAGGTTCAATCTTCAAATACTCAAACAACAAATAACCAGTTTCATCATTTCAATACTTCAACAAAGTTTCAGCTATGTCTTGTATCTTCATTGCTCCAATACTTCGATAAAAGCTTCCATAACTGCTATATAGAAGATCATTTGTTAAACAGTGTCAATCAAAACTGAAAACACTATGATCTTCAATACTCGAGTATTTTAAAAATGACACTATCAATTTGTTAAGCCGAACAGAATAACTAATCTGAGCTGAGTAACACTTTGAGTAACACCCTTGCTGCTAATATAACTCGAGTAATTGCAGAATTATTCTGAGAAATTCGAAAGAATCATTATATTCCCCCTTATTTTCTGCGTAAATTCTACAACATGCAGAGTTTTGCTGAGAAAATTGAAGAAATCTCATCGAAGAACAACCTTGAAATTATTATTCCACCGAAGAACAACCTTGAAATTTTTATTCCCCCCTTTTCTCTGCAAATACTCTGAAAATCAGCCTATCATAGGTTACTGTATCTCTCATTTTTGAGGTTCTTAAAAAATGCTTAGAGCTCACGACGTTTAGAGCTCTTCGCCAAACAGGGTATACCCGTTTTCCCTCCAAATTTTCATGGGAAAACACATTTACGTGAAACATTGGTATTCACATAAATTTTTATTAATAAGACTGTGGGAAAATTTTGATAATTGCCGAAAATTTTCATCCAAAACGTGCCGAAAACGCACAAAAATGGACCGAAATTTTTTCGAACGCTACCAAACTTCAAATGTCCATGAATCATGCCATTTTAAGACCATGGGCAAAAATTATTTTTCCCGCCAAAAAACTCTGTTTTGTGTGCTTCTTTGAATATGGATGCACACAACTTGGAACCTCTTTACTCAATCTGTTTCTTGTTATCTTTAAACAAGGAAGTAGACATCTTCGTGTTAATGCAAGCACGTGGGACAAACCTCTACGTGATGGCATAAGCGCGAACTTGCTTCAGATCGACATATCATCTTCAACATGACGTCAGCGCGAAGTAAGGAATACTAAGGCATGACGTAAACACGAACTTGATATGAATTATATGATTATCTTCGTGTGATGTCAGCACGAGGGAAAGTCTTCTTTGTGATGACGTATACACGAACTTGATCATAAAAATGTGATTATCTTCGTGGTGATGTCAGCACGAGGGAAAGTCCTCTTCGTGATGACGTATACATGAACTTAATCAGAAAAATGTGATTATCTTCGTCGTGACGTCAGCACGAGGGAAAGTCCTCTTCGTGATGACGTATACATGAACTTAATTAGAAAAATGTGATTATCTTCGTCGTGACGTCAGCACGAGGGAAAGTCCTCTTCATGATGACGTATACACGAACTTAATCAGAATTCGTGATATCTTGTCCATGAACTCGTGGTGACGTCCTCGTGAACTTGATCCACTTCGTGCTGATGTAAGCACGAAGTCAAAGGAAATATCATGCGAATACTAGCCACTTCGTGCTGACGTAAGCACGAGGCTAAATCCTCTTCGTGCTGATGTAAGCACGAAGTTACACGAATTTCTTCATCTTCACGAATTTACACACGAATTTCCAGAAAATCCTCCATACAGATCACGATTGAAGACTGAAAACGTCTTCCCTGCTCTGATACCGTGTTGAAACACGAGGACCATTCAAATCGTGATCTAAACAACTACAAACGTGCGGAATCCATTCATAATCGTCTTTGAGGATTCTGTATAATTAATGGACATATAAACACGAACTAAACAAAGAATAAGAGATAAGAACAGATGTAAAACTCGTGAATATCATTAATCATATGGATATTACACCAAATCAGTATACATCTGACCGACACGAGGTATAGATCTCTACCTCGTGCGCTATGAACGAAATCTGTTGCAACTAAGATCGCTAAAACACAATTGTAACCTAATTCTAGTATATATAGGCTGTAGAAATGGGTTGGGCTTCAATCTCGTTCGTGGGCTTTAAGCTCCTTCACACGAACTAGCAACTTCGTGCTGATGTCATCACGAAGTGATGATGATGTCATCATGACCTTGAAGATATCTTTTCTTCTTCATAATCAGCCCATAGAATTGTATTGCAACGGACAATAATCTATGCACGAAACGTGCATCTACACCAATTTTCATTCAAGAATCGAAGATTGAAGAACCAAAGCCAAATTTATACCTTCCGCACTTCAAAAAACAACTCTGATTCATGGTTCGACAATTTTCAAAGATTCTATACTCATTCATTTTATTCTCTGTTCAAAAAGAACATTGAGAATTTCATCATGTTTTAACTACAAGAAGTCCAAGACCAAGATTGATTCAAGTTCTCCAGAGATAATGAGAAAGCTTTGAAGACTTGTTTCATAACACCAATTGTCTTCACCATCGGGCTCATCAACTTAATTCCTACAAGACAAAATAACACGTACTTCATTAATTACAATACATCACTAAGGGGGAGAATGTTAGAAATCCAAAAATAGTGATAAATTGTAATTTAAGATAGTGGACGTTGTTGTTGTTAAGACATGGTGAAATGATTTCTAAGGTTGAGGGACTAGGAGTGTCAATTAGCTTAATTGTAGATTTAGACTATAAATACCCTCAACTCCTTAGAAATCATAAGCCTTTGATCCATTTTTACATACAACTTATTCAGATCGTCTCTCTCTCTCTCTCTCTCTCTCTCTAGAAAATCACACACACTAAACGCACCAAGAACACACACACTTGAACCGCCATTGTTGAGATCGAATCAATAGCAGAAATCGCGTTGTTACAAGTGTGGTATGATATAGAACAAGTACGTGTTGTTATAGAAGTGAACAAAGTCGTCTAGGGTTTTAGGTGTCAAGGTCGTCCCACTGGCTAGCCAAGATCGTCCTGATTGCACTTCCAGATCGTCCTAGGTTCTCTTAGGGTCAAGATCGTCTTAGTTCTTAAGCACAAGATCGTCTTCAATGTTGTAAAATTAAGGTCGTTTCACAAGTATATAATCAAGATCGTTTTGAGGAAACATGAACTCAAGATCGTTTTGGTGGCTAAGGCTCAAGATCGTTTTGGCCACCAAGGATGAAGATCATCCCATACAAGGGCAAGAACAAGGCACAAGTTTGATTCAAGAACAAGTGTTTGAGCTAAACCAATCCAAGGGATCGGTTACCCATTAAACGTACCAACAACACCACACACCACACAAGATCGAACAAGCATGAACTATGAACCAAGGAGGCTGGCCAGGACGATCTTGGGCTCAAGATCGTCCCACCAAGATCGTTTTAGGGTCCTGAACGAGCTGAACACAATACAAACATCACACAAAGATCTAGATCAAATTCGGGACATGTTAGAACATAGAACTTCTACATATGCACACATTAACACTAACCATTAACACTTTTAACGATTTCAAGACCATTTATAACATGAATAAAGTGTGGCACATCAAGAACAAGTTTCCTTCCATTTTCAAAAATGGGTTTTGAAGATTAAAACATGTTATGACCCAAATTTGTTCACACAAATGATATTAAACACATTTAGACACAAACCCATGAATCATTAACACGATTTCATTTCAAAATTGGACCAAATCATCAAGAACATAAAGTTGAAAAAGTTCACTTTTAATTTGATCAAAAACTCACAATTTGATGTTGTTACCTGAGATTTGATTCCGGAAACACGTTTTGATTATCACAAGGATGCTAAAGGTACAAATGATTTTGGTTTAACAACACAAAATCCAAGGATGGATTTAGTGTGTGTTTTAGGTGGCTGCACTATGTGTTTCTAGAGTGAGAAAGAAGAAAGAAGAAGAAGATGGAGTATGTTTGTTTCTCTCTCTAGAGTTCCCTTCCTTTTCTTTATATACATTACCATAATAAATGAACTCCATAAATGTAAGGACCATTTGCGAACATTTTGAACTAGAACTTTAATGAACATGAACGTTTATGAACCGAACTTTAATATTTCATTGTACATAATTATGAACTCGTCATATAAATAAAGATTTAAGATCAAATTGACCTTCATATAAGCACATAATTAAGGTCTAAAGCACGTCTAGAACTTAATCAAATTGAACTGTCTGGCCGTTCTAGTGGCAAAAGTACGTTTTAAGAACTTAATTAGAACATTTCTAAGACGGTTGTTACAACTACTATTCCAGCTGCTGCAAATTCACCAAATGCCCTACTTATTAGCCAGATGATCATGCATGATCATGAGGTTGGTCGTGGAAACACACCTCCAAAGTTGTTCCGTATGGAAAACTATTGGATGTGGAAGATACGTTTTGAAGACTACATTCGTCTCACTGACATGGACATGTGGCTTGTGATAACTCAAGGTTTTGATTGGCCTTCGTATGAGAAGAATGGAGTGATCGGTAGGTATACTTATGCTGATATACCGATTGAAGAACGAAAAAGGTATGCAATTGAGGGAAAGGCCTTGTCCACTCTTATTATGGCCTTACCTCAAGATAGTGTACACTTGTTCAAAAAATACACTACTTCAAAGGATTTATGGGACGCTCTTGAAAGAAATTGTGAGGGATATGTAACCTTGAAGAAGAATCGTATCAAACTTCTGAAGCGCCAGTATGAAGCTTTCAATGGACTGAAAGGAGAATCTCTTGACGAGATTATTATTCGATTCAGTCATTTGACTACTGAGTTGTCATATTTTGAGGTTGTTTATCCTCAAACTGAGCTAGTCGATAAGTTTTTGGACTCACTGCCTAAGACATGGACTGATTATGTTCATCAACTTCAAGATGATCACGAATACAGTACATGGGACTTTAAAAAGGTAGTTTCCAAGCTGAAGAACAGAGACATGAAGAGAAGAATTAAAGATACTCACTCGGATTTCACTCAAGATCCATCATTGTATCATGCTAAGTCTGTTCATTTAGCAAGTTCTAGCTCGAGGAACAATGCATTTCTAAGTGGTGCAGAAGCTACACCTATAGTAGATGCTGAAGGTATTGCTGGATATGTTGCTTATGACAATGCAAATACGAATGTCAAGAGCAATGTACAATCTTTTCACTCTATGCCAATGAGTATGAGTTCTGTAGAAGGTAGAATGAGTGTCTACTTAGCCTTTTGTAATGCTCATGAAGCATTTATCAGAGGAAATATTACTGATCCTGCAGTGATTGATGAGGATTACAATCAGATAGATCCTGATGATTTGGAAGAAATGGATCTACAATGGCAGCTAGCTATGCTCACTATTAAGGTCAGAAGATTCACTCAGAGAACTGGGAGACCTATAGATAATGGCACTAAAGGCTTTGACAAATCCAAGGTGAAATGTTATAACTGCGATGGATTTGGTCACTTTGCAAGAGAGTGTCAACGACCTAAGAGGATTGATAATACCGTTGCTGGTCGTCAAAGTTACAATCAAGGCGGTATTACTCCAAGTAATCAGAAAACTCAAGCAATGATTACATATCCTGCTACACCACAACAGCCAGTTTTGTCACAATTTTCGGAGTCAAAGGTCGTTGTTGTTCAGAATCCAGATGGTACTTATCAATGGGATACACAATCTGATGATACCTCGAATCATGCCTACATGGTAGAATTATATGATGAGGTAGCCGCAACAATTGATTATGTTGTATACTCAAGTGAAGAAAGTGCAACTGAGATGGTTAAACAAAATGTACATAATGTTGCTGAGACTGTAAGTTATGAGAGTGAACCTATGACAGCAGTGAAAGCATCTGAAGAAAAGGAAGAGTCATCAAGTCCTGCTGATGACATTTCTATGAAGAACATCGAAGAACAAATGAAGAACTTCGTGATACCTGAAGGTATGACAACTGAAGACTTTGTTGCATACATGGTAGATTGCAAGGCTACATCAAAAGGTACCTTGTTCTCTACACTCTATAGTTGATATTTGTAAAATGGTGTCAGATTTGAAACTTGAGGTGTTTATTTTGAATAAGTCAATTATTAACTTAACTAGTCAAAACAACATGTTTAAAAAAGAAAACGACTCTTTGTTCGCCAAAAATTCTGGTTTGGTGAAACAGGAAAGTCTTTATCAAGATAAGATTCGTGCATCTGATAAGGATATTTTTGCCTTGAAAGAAAAATTAAAAGAGTCAGTTTTAATGGAAAAAGTTGGAAATGAACAATATGCTCAACTAACTGGAATTTTTCTAAGAAAGAGAAAGAATTGGTTGATGCAAAGTTGGAGATAGTTAAGCTTAATACAAGACTAGATCAAATTAGGGGATCTGATTTAATAAGATCAATGCAAATGCAAAAACCTATACCACGGGATTCAAAAGACAAAAGTGGTTTGGGTATGAGTTATAATGAGGTTAGAGGTCCATTCAATGATAATTATACTGAGTCTCTAACACAGCTTACTGAAAAGGTCGATATTGGTGAAATTGGTCCGATCATTTCAGAAAAACAAAATGTTGATCCTAAGACCCCTAAAAGCTCTAAAAGCTCGATTGATAAGATAAAAGAGCTAAACAAGGTACATAAGCTTGCAAGTTCTTTAGTTAAACCAGTAAATCCTAAAAATGGGGTGCATGATGCTAGTGCTCCTATATGATATAGTCAAGTGAATTCAACTTGTCCTGTCGATAAGAACATTAAATGTTTTACAATGAAGGGATGTGATACTGTTTTTACATCCAATGAAATTGATTTTGAAAAGATAGATCATGACAAGATTGATAAAGTATGGAATAAGGATGAATCTATGTCTAGTGGAGTCCCCTTAACTTCATATACGACTCATAAGAATTCTCAAAAGAAGGTACATTTTTCTGATAAAAATGAGTCAACTGGTTTATCAAAAGAAGAGTCAGCCACAATTGAACTTAAAGGATGTTTAGGCATGACTCCAGCTGAGTTGATGTTAAAGCTAAGAAAGCAAGAGCTAAAAAATCTTGTTCCTATTGTTATGAAGTAGGACATGTTTATAGTTGCTGTCCAAATAGGAAACGAAGATGTCCAGAAAAGGGTATGTCCTCTAGAGGATCTAGTGACTCAGATATTGTTGCTCATGACAATAGATCTAAGACACCAAAACGATAAGGACCTTCACTGAATACTACTTCTAGTAGTGTAAGTCTGAGTCGTTCTCGTACACCTCAAACGAGTTATTCACCTAGGAAGATGGCTCAACAAAATCGATCTCCTCCTTCAAGCATTAATAGTTCGTCTAAATTCTATGATCGATTAGGGAGTCAACCTAGATTTGGTACTCACTCACCAAGGAATTCTCCTCCTAAGACTCGTTTCACTTCACCTAAGAAACAGTCAATGACACCATCCTCATCCAAGGCTCCTTTACAGAGCGATGGATATTGGACCGAATTGATCATTAGAGATGAATTCGAAAAACCTAAACCTCATTCCCTTCAGAAACTAACCATCTTATTTTCTGATGTGCAGGGAGAACCAAGGAAGCCTATCAGTCTTTGGTATGTTGACATTGGATGCTCTCGGCACATGACAGGGGACAAGAATGTTTTGTCCAATTATGAAGATGTAAACGGTTCGTATGTTAGTTTCGCAAGTCCTAAGGGCGGCAACATCTCGGGCCAAGGTGATGTTGTCAATGGGAAGATTACGCTTGAGAAAGTCAATTATGTGGAACCATTAGCACATAATCTATTGAGTGTTTCTCAGATTTGTGACAAGGGAAACAATGTCCATTTTTACTGAGAAAGAAGCACTTATATTGAAACCAGGATATGTTATTCCTGAAGACTGGATCCTGCTAAAAGCTCCTAGGAAGAGAGACATCTATGGCCTTGTGTTAGGTGTTGATGATCCAAATGAGTCTGTTTGCTTATTAACAAAAGCAAACGAATCTGAATCTTTGTTATGGCATAGAAGAATGGGACATATCAATTTCCGAAAGATGAATGACATTGTCAAACATGGTTTGGTTGATGGAGTTCCCATGAAACGGTTTGGAATGGAAGACAAATGTGTACCTTGTCTGAAAGGTAAACAGCAAAAGTCTGCACATAAACCGAAACAAGAAAATTCTATTGCCAATCCTTTCGAGTTACTTTACATGGATTTATTTGGTCCAGTAAATGTAAGAAGTATCGGTGGGATGTACTATTGTTTGGTGGTTACTGATGATTACTCGAGATTCTCATGGGTATTCTTTCTTAAATCGAAAGATGAAACTCCGCAGATTTTGATAAATTTCTTTGTCAAAACTAAAAACATTTATGGAGTTCGTGTTAAGAGAATCAGGAGTGACAACGGAACTGAATTCAAGAATAATGTGATGGATGTCTTTTGTTTGTCAAAGGGAATCCAACATCAATACAGTTTTCCATATGAACCACAACAGAATGTAGTTCACTCTTTATTTTTTTCCTTTTACAAACATATAAGATACAAAATACAAATGCGCAGAAAATATTGAACATTAAAAATAGGGACGCCCATGAACTTAAAACTCCGGAGATCAACAGGACCATTAGTCCTAACAAACACCCACGGATATATCCATATACAATAAACATGCAAAACAAATGGGTGCAAAAATAAGACAACATTCAAGCTCACAATAACACAGCCTTTGGGCTGCAAAAATAAGACAGAGTCAGGCTGCACAAAAGACGGCTCCCAAGCTGCAAGCATAGTTAATATTAAATAGGTGATAAGTTTAAAAATATCTACAAGCATAGAAAATAAAATTGTTCAAAACAGCATCATAAGCTGTTATCAAAAGAAGATTGTTTAAAGGCACATTCGCCATAATAAAGGCACACAGGCCATCACTGGGGGTCAACAACGGCTTCAGGTTGGATCACATCAGGGGTAATCTTGAGCAGGTCCTCCACAGCAGCATTAGGGTCAGCAATAATTTTCTCCAGGAATGGGAAAGAAGCTTCTTTCCATTTTTGGTCAGCAACCTCAAGGTCAAGAGAGGCGCAACAAAATTACCCCTGCAACGCAGGTCGCACTTCCCCTCTACAGAAAACTCCTCCAACACGGTGGATCTTTCCTCTGCCCTCTTAGTAGAAGTCAACTCTCCAAACAACTGCCCCACTTCATTACTATAAAGAAGAGACTTGCTTACATATGGAACCACCTCTGTCACCAATCTGACCCTATCTTCCTTCAACAACCTGATCTGATCACGCAACAACTTACCACTCTCACGCTCTACAGCAAACTCTTCCTGTAATTTCAACACTACTTCATCATGAACAACCGCATCTGCCTTCAACAAATTAATTTGTCGCCTTAAATCTTGAACAATATTTGATGACTCCACAGTGGTAACAAATCGAGCCTCTCTGGCCTTCAAATCTTCAATAGTTGCTGACAAAGAATGAACCTCCAAATCCCTGGACCTAAGATCAATGGACATCCTAGAAAAACACCTTGCAATAATTGCATCAAGAAAAGTATGGAACTGCCGATCTTTCTTGAAAACACGAAGGAATGTCTCGTTATCCATATTGTCAATTTTCTTGACATCTTCCGCATTCATGTCTTCACCATTCAACCATTCTAGAATCTCTTGGTCATGAAGGTCTGTAAGGACGAAATTTCTCTTATCTAAAAGCAAAAAATGTATAAATTAAAAAAAAAGAGCAAGAAGAGATACATACCTGTCTTTGGGGCAGCAGGCTTGCGAAACACAGCATCTGTGTTTCCATCACAAACTTTTTTCCTCTTTAAAAGTCACCCTGCAACAAAATGAGTAACACTGGATTCAAGAACTTCCTTTTTCTTCTTTCCTCTGCTGGAAGTAAGGGCAGGCACAACCTCCACAACTTGGATTTCGACATCAGACATATCAACATTCAAGATAGGAGGATTCACAACACTTGAAACTTTAGGATTCTCCTTTTGAACACCCGATGAACCTGCATCAGCAACAAGACTTCCTTGTCCTTCATCACGAGGCACAATGGTCAGTTCTTTCACACCCTTTTTTACAAATTTCCTAAATGTCATATCTGTGGCAAGACACTTATCAAATTAGCTTTATACAACACAACACAGATCATCCACCACATATTCAGGAAAAGGATTTTCATAATCTTTATGGATACATAACAACTTCCTATTAGTCACAGCCTCAAAACTAGCAGGGATCAAGGACGCTTTCATAAACACAAAATCACTTTTCCAGTCACGAATATCCAAACCACCTTTCCTAAAACAACTAGCTTTTGAACGATTACCTACAGTAACCCAATCACCAGATGGGTGTGTCTATACACAATACCTAAAGAGTTCTAGCGATGGTTCACCACCATACGCCCTACACATAACCTCGAATGCGACTATCCTGGATAATCCTAAAGGTGTAGTAGTAGAGATATGGATGTTGAAAAAATCAAGAACATTAAGCATAAAAGGAGAAAAGGGGTATCTAACATTACCCTCGGTCATCGATTTGATGTAAAAACCAACATACCCATCTGCGGGGTGAGCACAGTATCACCATCGGAAGGTATTTCAAACGACGATATTTTCCCAGGAAAATACTTGTCAACAAACTTATCTAATTTGGACCAAATCACAGTGGATTCAATTGATTCAATACCACCCTTCGACATTGGAGTAGTACGAGTTGAAAGATAATAAGAAGAAAATAACAAAAGAAGGTGGTTGCGTACCTAGTAATCAAATGACACAAAGTGCAGAAACCCTAGGATGAGGAAGGGGATATGTTTCTTTTGTGAAATAATAAAGAAAAATGTGGAGAAACGAGTATTTATATAATCGGCTGCATGAAGTTTAGATCTGTCGATCGTCTGCCTAGGGATTTGTGCAAACCTACCACCCTTAATCATCTTTCAAATATATTTAAGGCGGTTTACACAATTTCCATAAATATCCCCTAAAGATGGAAGAATGGTCTAAATTAGTTTGAGGTAATATCTGTCTCGAGAAGAATATTACCTCGGACTGGGGGCTTGATGACATACCCTTCTATCGGTACGAAGGGCTTAACATGAAGGTCGCGATAGGAAGGGACATTCGTTAGGATGGCTCCCGCGATAAAATAAGATATGAATATATCTCCTATAAAATTGGGATTTGATCTTATCATTTCCAGCCAATAATCAGGGAAATTATATCCCTAGCCTAAGACTTAGGAAACCCTAAGCAATCTACTTGTTCTCCAAGAACACTTCCCCTATAAAAGGAGAAGGAAAAAAGACCTCTCGGTATATAAAAAAAGAATACAAAGGAGATTACAACAAATTTGGCGTAAAGAGACTCAATCTCTACCAATAGGGAATCGCCAACAAACGATCTCAAACATCCTCTACCCCTATCACTTAAACCTCGGTTCGGTGCACAAACACGAGGAGTAACAAGTTTAGTAGTGTTTTTACGAACCAACTCAAGGTCTGATAACATCTTTTATCACATAAGGGACAACAAAACAAAGTTTTCATAAGTTAACAGTGAATGATAATATGTTTTTATGTTTTCAGGAATGAATGGGAGGTTACTACGGGATTGTCTATGATTACCATTAATGATGAATGGTAAGCTTATGCATGCTATGATGAAATGATAATATGTTTATGTTATGAAATGATGTTCAATGATACGTTGACACGGATCTATTATGATATGACGATGTGATGTTAATATGTGATGACGATATGTTGATGTATATGTGTTATATGATTAATAGCATGGCTTGATTACCTAATCACTAGACTTCTATAGGTTTGCCATGACACGTGCATGATTAAGGGCCCTAAAGTAAAGAAAGACGTATGTGATTAGTTTAGGTGAAAGTGTAGTCTAAGCTAATATAAAGTAAAGAAAGATATATGTGATTAGTTTAGGTGAAAGTGTAGCCTAAACTAATATAATAAAGAAGTCTCGAGCATAAGTAATGTTGTGTTAAGCATAACCCATACTAGTTCCTCGGATCTAGTTTTCACGTGGTGTGGGAATCTAGATACCTGCCCGTGGCATAGTTATGTTTGAGTGTATCCGGGTGGAGTAACTAACCACTACACGCGCAAAGTTTAAACGGTATACTCAGTTGGATCGACTTTGTCTTTCCTTAACAACGACGATAGACCACCGTAAGGTCTATCCATCAAGTCGGGTGTGAGGATCCCATGTAAGGTCTTATGGCCACCTACACACAACCCCACATCCCTAAGTATTTGTGGCTTATGTCACTGATAACGCCTATTTTATACATATTTATTTTATGCGATATCATTTTTTTTATATTTAAATTATGTTTATTTTTATAAACTTTTGATACTTAATAGATATTTAATTGAATTGTAGGTAAATGTGGCAGATTATATTACAAAGGTTAAAATAAGTCCTTTAAACTCAAGATGCATCATAGTTTTGCAAGTTAGACGTGAATTTAGTCCAAAGCTAATTTCAATATTTTGCTATGGAGAATTAATCATGGGCTGGACATTTACTATTGAAAAGAAAGTTATGTGGGGCAGCCCACTTGTGGTGTATCTTCACGTGAGCAGCAGCCCAAAATAATGGTCAAGTTGGGTCTGGCCCATCCCTTCCATGTGTGCAGCCAAGAAAAGAAAAAAAAGAAGTTTTGGCCCCTTTGTGGTCTTATTACATCGGTCAAGTAACAACATCAATAACTACATATAGTTATTAATTGTACGAGAGTGGAGGAGGCGCTTGGCAATTACAAATTCGTAGGAAGGGTTTTGAGCAGCCGCAAGTGTTCGACAAAAGTGTGAAACCTTACTATTTCCTTCGAATTCGTTTACGAAGCAGCTTGTTACAAATCTGGTCAAACTCTTTTTACTTCTCTATTTTTATTTAATATTAATTGTTAAGACTTTATCATCATACAATATTAATATGGATTCTTTTCTATTAATAATTGTATTTGTGTTTATTAGTTTTGTCATGAGTAGCTAAATTTTATATCATCCGTCTTGATGGAGTGATACAATATGTAGGATTGCACTAATTTAATAATTCAAAGTTGATTTTAATTATCGTTGTATCGAGATCTTGATGATTTAATTCCTTATTAATTATTATTTGATATTGGTGGCATATGTGTTCTTCATTAGTGGTACTAGTTGAATACGTATGTGATTTTCTATTAATTGTTTGTCTATAAACAGTTATCACTAGTTCATGGTATGATAGTGAATGTCATTTAATAAAAGGAGTTATTTTGTCAACGTGTTGTGTAACGGTTGGTGGTACCACGTTATCTTCACATAGGTACAATTATTAATTCGATAGTCAAACAAACTAGTTGGTTAGGGAAATTTTTTTAAGCGTTGGTGGTACCAGCTTTTACAAAGGAACTAATTAATTAGGTGATTTAAATAATTTACAAACGCTGGTGGTACCAGTTTGTGTCTTTGTTTTGTCACGATTATCTTTATCAACTTAATTTGAATTTGAGCTTCATTAATGTGCAATCCGAACATGTTGTTGAGCGAGGTCAAGACAGATGACTTTTAAATCTCTTTTGTCATAAAATACAACCAAATTCTCTTTTCGATTAATCCTATGGGATTACTAACTATTTTCACTAACTTTTGCAACGTGGCAACTCGGCCATAAAAACCCCTTTTTAATCTGAATTACTTTATTTGAACAATTGCTTACAAAATCCTTGTGTTCGACCTCGGATTTACCGGTTTACTATACTGCATAAGAACGGGTTCACTGCCTGTAAGTATGTTGTAGTCAGTTTTCTAGTAGTTCGTGTTTTATAAATTTTATTACTCGATTTAACACATCAAGTTTTTGGCGCCGCTGCCGGGGACTTAAGTTTAAGTAGTTGTTTAGTTTAGTGGTTCGATTCTTTCTTGCATTCATTTGTGAGAAAGTTAATTGCTTTATTAGATATATTTTATTTTTGTTTTTAATTTATTTCTTTTTGTCCCAGGTGCGATTAACGTTTTGTCTTGTGGTGATTGTGCAGGTTCTTAGTAGTTGATGAATAGAAGAGCTTCTGGAAAACCTTTGGTTAGTCCTCAGTCTAATCCAGGAAGAGCCAGACGTCGCTTAGTGTCACTCAGCAACACGGAGACCTCTACATCTAACAAGATAGATCCAGAAACTGCAGAGCAAGTCCAAGAGGACATTGATTTGGATCAACATTTTTCAAAGAAAGATTCACCAACAGGGATCCAGTTCAGCACCGATTTCTTAAAATCAGGTGGTGTTTTAAAATCAGGTGATAGTTTAGAAGAGGAAGATAATAAGGACAAAACTTCTATACCTGGTTCAGCAGTAATTCTTCGGGTAAGTCAACCAGTTCAGGCAAGAAGAATGGGTGATCAAGAACAACCAGTCAACCCCAACAACCGTCTTTACGTGGATCGAAGGAGAAACATACCGGCCAACCGTGGCAATGCTATTCGTTCTCCAGCCACCGGGTTGAATTTTAATCTTAAAGGAAATCACTTGAAGAGTTTTGAGGAAGAGATGTTCGATGGAGTGACAAACAGTGATCCTTACGGCCATTTGGAAAGGTTTGAAAAGATTTGCAGGTTTTACAATTATGGAGAAGGACAAAATGACATCGTGAAACTTGAGCTCTTTCCACTTACTCTTTGTGGAGAGGAAAAAGCTTGGCTCAAGGAACAACCGGATGACTTGTACTCCACATGGGCTGAACTTCGAGAAGGTTTTATTGATGAGTTCTATTCTATAAAAACTCAAAGACAATTGGAAAATAAGATCAGGGCATTTACTCAAGATGCGGGTGAAGATGTAGTTGATTCTTGGAAACGGTATAAGGAAATGCTTCGAAATTGTCCAGGTCATAATATGACTACTGAAGCTGTGGTTGAGATTTTCTATAACGGTTTGCTTAGTAAGACTAGAAGGGAACTTGCAGCTGCGTTTGGGGGTAGTTTGAATAATGTGACTCCAAGTGAAGGTTATAAAATCTTGCATGACATGGCTAAAGAGTTCTTTGTCTGGGAAGAAATCCAAAGTAGGAAATCGGGAAGTAAGACTGTTGCTAAGGTGGAAAGTGGTGAAGAGTCAAGGTTAGTTGCGAAAGTTAAGGCACTCTCGAAGCAAATGAATGAGAGGTTTGATAACCAAGATACAAGGTTTAAGAGCATGTGAAAGGGATGTGAAGGTCATAGCGGATGGTTGTGACTACTGTGGAGATTATCATTACTTGGAAGATTGCTCGGACAAGCCAGCTCAGGAAGTTAGTTATGTTCAGAATCAGCAGCAGGGATCCTACAGCCAGAACACCGGTTATCAAAACCGGCAATCCGGTACTTCTTATCCCTCATCTTCATTTAATAATACTAACAACTCTGGGTTTGGTGGCAACAGGTTCAGCAGGTTTAGCAATCAGCAAAACTCGAACGCTGAATTGAGAGACATCATGAAGGACTTGATCAGTGCTCAAAAAGCAACTAACGAGAAAGTGGAATAACAATCCAAGAAGATGCATTCTGCATGGGATTCTATGACTACTCGTTTGGACGGTTTGACTCATAAGCTGGAGCAAAGTACAAAGAGCACTCAAGCTACATTTCAGGATATAGAAGCAAAGCTCGAAAGGCTAGGAAATTCAAATAGGCAGCTCGGTACACTACCGAGCAATACCCAACAAAATCCTAGGCCTCAGCAAAATAACCAAGGATCCGGACAGAAGTATAGCCATCCGAATGCTCGAAATGAGCAATTGAATGCGATCACAACAAGAGCAGGTAATACTTATAATTCTGCAAATCCTTTGCCTAATGATATTACTCCTCTTGTGCAGGTTGAAGCCGATGAAACTGTTGATGATGAGATTGAGATGGAGCCGAACCCAGCCGTGAAGACACCGACCGTTCCATCCAAGACTGTTGAGAAGACTACTGTTGAGAAACCACCCGTTAAGCCGTATCAGCCGAAGATACCTTTTCCTCAACGATTGAGGAAAGCGAAGATCAAGGAGAATTTCAAAAAATTTGTTGATTTGATCCAAAATGTTAACATTACCATTCCTTTAGTTGATCTTCTTGCAGGTATGCCTAATTATGCAAAGTTTTTCAAGGAACTCATTACGGATAAGAAGAAGTTGGAAGAGGCGAAGACGGCAGTCATGAGTGCCGAGTGTTCCGCCATCATTAAGAACGAGATTCCTCCTAAGTTGGAAGATCCAGGGAGTTTTCTTATCTCTTGTTCTTTTGGTGTTCGTTTGTATAAGGCATTGGCCGATCTTGGGGCTAGCATTAATTTGATGCCTTATTCTATTTATAAAAGATTGTCGTTAGGTGAATTGACCCCTACCCGCATGAGCATTAGGCTTGCGGACCGTTCATTCCAATATCCCATGGGGATAGCGGAAAATTTACAAATTAAAGTGGGTCATATGATTTTCCCGGTAGATTTTGTTATTCTTGAGATGGAGGCGGATGTTAATGTGCCTCTAATTCTTGGCTGACCCTTCCTTATGACCGCAGATGCTATCATCCGGGTTAAGGCTAAGGAGATTTCCTTAGGTGTCAGAGAAGACCGGGTAGTTTTTAATGTTGATAGGGCTCTTAAGCATCCTTACTCGTGTGATGAATCTTGTTTCAGGATAAATGTTATTGAGGAAGAAGAAAATGCTTTGGAGAAAGAGCTCATGGATATCTTGGACATGGAAGATGGACAGACTTTGTTTGCTTGTAGTGAAGAAGAGAAAGTGCTAGTTGAAGAGATGATGCAAGAAATCATGGCATTGAGTGTTGATGAAACTCACCCGGAGGATGAGACTTTTGAAGAGATCACGGATAGTGAAAGCACACGGGTGCTTACATCGATCGAGTGTCCTCCTACTGATTTGGAACTTAAACCCTTGCCGGATCATCTCGAATATGCCTATCTTGAAGGTACATCTTTCTTACCCGTTGTCATTTCATCTTCATTGTTGGAGGATGAAAAATCTAGACTTTTGACCGTCCTTAAGGCTCATAAAAGAGCCTTTGCATGGAAAATTTCCGATATTCCGGGTATAAGTCCAGAATTTTGTAAGCACACCATAAACTTTGTTGATTTTGTTAAACCAATTGTGCAAAGACAACGGAGATTAAATCCAAATATGAAAGATGTTGTAAAAAAGAAGGTTATTAAGTTACTTGATGCGGGAATCATATTCCTCATTTCGGATAGTTCTTGGGTGAGTCCAGTACATTGTGTACCGAAAAAGGGTGGGATGACCGTTGTTTTAAATGATAAAAATGAATTGATTCCCACTAGAACTGTCACGGGGTGGAGGGTATGTATTGATTATCGGAAATTAAATGATGCAACCCGCAAAGACCATTTCCCATTGCCTTTTATTGATCAAATGCTCGAACGGCTTGCCGGTAACGAGTATTTTTGTTTTTTAGACGGGTTCTCCGGGTACTTTCAAATACCCATTGACCCTAAAGATCAAGAAAAGACCACGTTTACTTGTCCCTATGGCACTTATGCCTATAGGAGGATGCCTTTTGGTCTTTGTAATGCCCCCGGTACCTTTCAACGATGTATGATTGCCATTTTCCAAGATATGATTGAAACCTCCATGGAAGTTTTCATGGATGACTTTTCGGTTTTTGGTAGTTCATTTGAGAGTTGTTTAAAGAGTCTTGATAAGATTTTGGAAAGGTGTGAACGGGCACACTTGGTCTTGAATTGGGAAAACTGTCATTTTATGGTTAAAGAAGGAATAGTTTTGGGACACAAGGTTTCTAAGTCGGGATTAGAGGTAGATAAGGCCAAGATTGATGTTATAGCTAAATTACCTCCACCGACAAATGTGAAATCAATTAGAAGCTTTTTGGGTCATGCCGGTTTTTTTCGTAGGTTCATACAGGATTTTTCAAAAATAGCCCGGCCAATGACCAAGTTGTTAGAAAAAGATGCCCCGTTTATGTTTAATGATGAGTGTCTTAACGCATTTAACTTGTTAAAGAAAGAATTGACTAATGCACCAATTATGACTTCACCCGATTGGTCATTACCCTTTGAGTTAATGTGTGATGCTAGTGACTATGCCTTAGGGGCCGTATTAGGCCAAAGGGAGGATAAACATTTCCGTCCCATTTCTTATGCTAGCAAGACCTTGAATCCAGCCCAACAAAATTACACTGTGACTGAGAAAGAGTTGTTGGCCGTTGTGTATGCTTTTGACAAATTTCGTCCCTACTTGGTTTTGAATAAGACTATTGTTTACACGGACCATTCCGCATTGAGGTACTTGTTTTCAAAACAAGATGCCAAGCCCCGTCTCATCCGTTGGGTCTTGCTTTTGCAAGAATTCGACATTGAGATCAGGGATAAAAAGGGGGCGGAAAATGTGGCAGCCGATCATTTAAGTAGGCTCGAAAACCCTCACCTAGAGGAGTTGCAAGAGCATGAGATTAATGATTATTTTCCTGATGAAGATTTGATGCAGGTACAAGTTGATGAAGAACCATGGTTTGCAGACATTGCTAATTATCTTTGTGCTAACGTTCTTCTTGAAGAAATGACATCTCAACAAAAGAAGAAATTATTTTCTGAGATTAAGCATTATTTTTGGGAAGAACCGTATTTGTTTAGAATGTGTGCAGATGGAATGATCAGAAGATGTGTTTCCGGTACTGAAACACGGGAGATATAACAATGATCTGGTACAAGCACAGTTTACAAACACGGGAGAGATAGACAAGTTATATCTATCAAAATCCAAGCACGTCCTGATGGAAGCCTAAGTACAAGTCATTGATCATAAATAAGTACATATATTAGTTCATGTGCTTAATTATTCACTGAAATGTCCTTGATGAACTGATGATTTGGTCCTTGACGATCTTTGAACGTTTTGACTCAAAATGAGTTTGATTGAACTTAGGTACTTGAACTGGGCTCGTTCTGAACATCTTTGAACTCACACACATGTAATTAAAATGTTAATGGGTTGAACATGTCTTTAATAATGATCTTTAGTCTTAAGAACTTAATTTGATTGTTCATAGAACTTGCACTTTAATGATTACGATGAATCATGACTTTAATGTACTTGGTCAATGATTGAGCAATGATCTTTGCTAGAATTCGAGTTTAGACTAGTCTTGACATGTTTGTACAACCTTTTTGTGTATATGATCGTAATGTATAGAAGCTAGGAACTGGTCTAGAAGTTATGTACAAGATCTGGTCGATTTATGTTTAAGTATGACAAGTTATAGGTGCAAGATCGTTTTAGAGTTTCAAAGTCGTCCTAGGGTTCTAAGGTCCAAAATCGTCCCATATGCTGGTTCAAGATCGTCCTAGACTTCATTAGGTTCAAGATCGTCCTAGACTTCATTAGGTTCAAGATCGTCCTAGACTTCATTAGGTTCAAGATCGTTCAAGAGTACTAGGTCAAGATCATTTTGGATCACTAGCCAGGATCGTCCTAGATCACTGGCCAGGATCGTTTCAGAGTTTCAAGAACAAGAACAAGGGTGCGTGGTCATTTTAGTTCAAGAACGATTGTTTTAGCGAAACCAATCTAAAAGATTAGTTACCCAAGAAGTGCATGGTTCCCAACCACAACAACGAAACAACATCACAACACAACATAAGATCAAACGAGCAAGCACACCATGGTACAAAAGGGCTGACCTAGGACGATCTTGATGCCTAGATCGTCCTAGCAGGACCATTTTAAGGTCAAGAACAGGCACGAGCTTAACGATAAGGTCTAGATCGATTTCAGGACTTGTTTGGACATAGCACTAGTACAAATATGCACAAGAACATTATCTCATAACACTTTTACTAATTATCAAGATCAAATATCACAGGAACAAGTTGTGAGTTCAAGAACAAGTTGTACCTTCATTTTCAAAAATGGGTTTTGTAGATTAAAGCATGTTATAACCCAAATTTGTTCACACAAATGTTATTAAACACATTTAGACACAAACCCATTAACTATTAACATGATTTTCATTCAAAAATTGGACCAAATCATCAAGAAAATGAACTTGAAAAAGTACATTTTTAATTTGATCAAAAAGCCATCAAATGTTGCTGTTACCTGAGAAATGATTCAAGAAGTGTGTTTTGATTATCACAAGAATGCTAAAAGTACAAACGATTTCGATTGAAAGTATCAAAATCAAAAGATGCTTTTGTGTGTGTTTTATGGTGTGGTGGTGTGTGTTTTAGTGAGAGAAAGGTGAGATGGAGAAGATGAAGAGAATGGGGGTTTCTCTCTCTAGCTCTCTATTTATACACTTCCACAATAAATGAGCTTAATAAGTGCAAGGACTATTTGCGAACATTTTGAACTAGAACTTTTATGAACATGAACGTTTACGAACCGAACTTTTGTATTTTATCATTTTAATCATAAACTCATCATATAACTCAAGATTTAAGATCAAATTGACCTTCATATAAGCACATAATTGAGTCTAAAGCACGTCAAGAACTTAAATAGATTGAACTGTCTAGCCGTTCTAATGGCGAAAGTACGACTCGAGGAACTTATTTAGAACATTTCTAAGACGGTTGTTACATTCTCCCCTACTTAGAGGATTTCGTCCTCGAAATTAAGAGTCTTGTCGATCAAAAAGATGAGGGTACTTCTTCTTAATGAAGTCCTCGCATTCCCAGGTGTCATTATACCCATGTCTAGCACTCCAACGTACACGAACTAACGGTACTCTGCTCTGTCTAGTTTGTTTAGTTTCTCTGTCAATGATCTCGATGGGCTCTTTAGTGAACTCAAGCCCTTCGTCGATATGAACATCCTTAACAGGAATGACTGTCGGATCGTCAGCCAAGCACTTCTTTAAATTGGACACGTGAAATGTGTCATGAACATTGCCAAGTTCTAGAGGTAGTTCCAGTTTGTACGCAACTGGTCCCACACGTTTAATGATCTTATAAGGTCCGATGTACCGAGGCGCCAATTTGCCTTTCTTGCCAATACGGGCAGTACCTTTTCATGGGGAAACTTTTAATAGAACTTTATCGCCTACTTGGAACTCTAAAGGTTTACGGTGTTTGACCGCATAGGACTTTTGTCTGTCTTGAGCAGCTTTAAGCTTTTCTTTGATAACAGCAATTTTGTCAATAGTGAACTACACGACTGGGAGCTTCATCCAGCTTCTTTCACCGGCGTCTAACCAACAAAGTGGCGATCTGCACTTACGCCCATATAAGGCCTCGAATGGTGCACACTGAATGCTAGTGTGATAGCTGTTGTTGTATGAAAACTCGATCAATGGAAGATGTTTATCCCAACTTCCTCTGAAATCTAATGCACAAGAACGGAGCATGTCCTCCAAGGTCTGAATAGTACGTTCGCTTTGTCCATCGGTCTGAGGATGATAAGCGGTGCTCAAGTTAAGTCTAGTACCTAAAGCTTCTTAAAGTGACTGCCAAAAGTCAGATGTGAAGCGAGGATCTCAATCTGACACGATTGATAAAGGGACACCGTACTTGGTCACAATATCTTCTATGTAAATCTCAGCGAGTCTCTCCAATGAGTAGTCATCACGAATTGGAAGAAAACGAGTCGATTTCGTCAGTCTGTCTACTATCACCCAAATGGAGTTATGATTGTCTTTCGTATGAGGTAGTTTCATGATGAAATCCATGGTAATATCTTCCCACTTCCACACCGGGACTTTTAATTGTTTCAGCAAACCGGAAGGTTTCTGATGTTCGATCGTAACTTTAGAACATGTCAGACATCTGCTGACGTACTCATAGATCTCTCTCTTCATCCCAGGCCACCAATAATCTAGTTTCAGGTTCTTGTACATCTTGTCTGCACCCGGATGAATTGAGTACCTTGAACTGTGAGCTTCCTGCATGATGATCTCTCTAACACCATTAATTGCAGGGATCCAAACTCGGTTCTTGAACTTCTTGACTCCTTCATCATCAACTTCAACTTCTTGAGTGATTGGGCCTAACCATTCTGCCTTTAGATTTTCTAGCCTCAATCTGATCTCTTGATCTGCGATCACACGTTGTCTTAAGTCTGTACGATCTGCTTCCTTGATAGATAAGATTTTGACTCGTTCTTTTCTGCTTAGAGCATCAGTTACTACATTCGCCTTTCCAGGATGATACTTGATCACTTAGTAATTCCACCCAACGCCTTTGTCTCATATTCAGTTCTTTCTGATTGTACACATGTTTCAAGCTCTTATGGTCGGTAAAGATAGTACATTTAGTCCTGTACAAGTAGTGTCTCCAAATCTTTAGGGCAAAAACAACTGCTCCAAGTTCTAGATCGTGGGTGGTATAATTCTTTTCATGCACTTTAAATTTTCTGGATGCGTAGGCGATCACTTTGCCTCTTTGCATCAGTACACAACCTAGTCTTTGATGTGAAGTGTCACAGTACACGACAAAGTCTTCGGTGCCTTCAGGTAAAGCTAAAACAGGGCTTCACACAGTCTATCTTTTAGGGTTTGGAACGCTCGTTCTTGTTGTTCACCCCAAATAAAGTCTTTGGTCTTTTGAGTCAGTTGAGTCAAAGGTAGTGCGATTTTAGAAGAGTTCTCAATAAAACGACGATAATAGCCAGCTAGTCCAAGAAAACTACGAACTTCAGTAGGAGCTTTTGGAGCCTCCCACTTTTTATTTGCTTCAATCTTGGCCGGGTCGACATGAATGCCTTGTTCGTTTACGACGTGGCCGAGGAACTGTACTTAGCGTAGCCAGAACTCGCACTTAGAGAACTTAGCGTACAAATTTTCATCGCGAATAAGCTGAAGAATGGATTGTAAGTGTTGTTCACGATTAGTCTTGTTTCGAGAGTACACGAGCATGTCGCCAATGAACACTATGACAAATTACGACAGACACGATTCATTAAGTCCATAAAGACGCTGGAGCATTAGTCAGTCCAAATGGCATAACGAGAAATTCGTAATGACCATAACGAGTACGAAAAGCTGTCTTTGGGACGTCACCATCCTGAACACGGATCTGGTGATAACCCGAACGTAGATCGATTTTAGAGAAGTACGGAGCACCTTGCAATTGATCAAACAGATCGTCTATGCGAGGTAGGGGATACCAGTTCTTAACGGTTAATTTGTTCAGTACGGAGCACCTTGCAATTGATCACGATAGTCTATGCACATTCTCATGGAGCCATCTTTCTTCTTGACGAATAAGATTGGTGCTCCCCAAGGAGATGAACTAGGACGAATAAAGCCTTTGCTCAAAAGTTCTCGTAAATGATTGGACAGTTCGTGCATTTCAGGAAGAGCTAGACGGTACGGTGCTTTAGCGACAGGTGCTGCACCGGGAACTAGATCAATATTGAACTCGACTTGTCTAACAGGTGGAATACCTGGTAAGTCGTCAGGAAAGACATCTGGAAAGTGCCGAACAATGGGGATGTCTTGAACTTTCTTTTCTTTAGCACTTTTATCGATGACATGACTAGGTACACCAAATGATCTTTCTTGTCCAAGTACTTACGGAATTTCATGGCTGTGACGATCTTAAGTTCGTCCGTGGACTTGTCGCTTTGTACGATCAAGATCTCGCCATTCTGGAGCGGTATATGAACTGATTTCTCGTGGCAACAAATAGTCGCATGGTGTTTGGATAGCCAATCCGTTCCCACGATAATGTCAAAGCTACTAATCTCGACAGGGATGAGATCAATTGTAAAGTTCTTGTCTACTAAGATCAAAGGACAATCTAGAGCAATTTCGTTGGTACTGTACTTTTGGCCATTTGCATATTCTACCACATATTTATCATTTAGTTTACCAGTTATCATGTCAGTCTTAGCTTTAAAGTCTAATGCAACAAAGCTACGTTCAGCACCAAAGTCAAATAGTACGGAAGCATAATGATCGTTCAGAAGAAAAGTACCTGTCACAACCCGAGGGTTCTGACGAGCTTCCTTAGCGTTCAAAGCAAAAACACGGGCGTTAGTCGGGCCTTGCTGGTTTTGCTGTTGCTGATGGATCTGCTGGTTCTGGTTCCTTGGCCCGCGTGGATAAGCAACACGCTGAACTTGGGCGTTCTGGTTCTGGTTCCTTTGAACTGGGGCAGCAGGTGGTAGTGGAGGTCTGGCATTTCTGACTGGTGGATTTCTGTTGACTGGCTATGGGTTGTTCCTGATCAGGTTCGCTGCGATAGCACTACAGTATTTGGCCATGTGCCCAATTCCTTGGCACTTATAGCAGACAGGACAAGCACCAGTGTCACACCCCACCTTAGGCGGAATTGTAGGATATGACGAAAAGATATAGCAATAGCACATGGACTTTATAATAGAGTCATACTAAATGAAATTCAAATAAATGTAAATTCCATAAGCGGAAAGTCTAGGCAACACGCCTCAAATATCAAAAGAAGTAGTAAATTGCAAATAGAGTTCAATGTTTCAAATGCAATCTAGGAGTCCATGAAGGATCTCTTTATTGGTCTTCCTAAAGTCCATAAGCTCACTCTTCTTAAGCATTGTTATTACCTGAAAATGAATGCTCGAAAATGTCAACATAACGTTGGTGAGTTCGTAGGTTTAAAGGAATACAAATGAGTTTGTTGTGCTCGAAAATATAAACATGTAGCAGCCTGTATGCAATCCAAATACCGATCAATGCCATCATAGTTATCCAACAACACAATCCCCATCACTCCTACCAACAACTCAATCACACACTGTAATACCAACAACTACCAGCTGGAGTATATAGTTGGTCGATAGATTTCAAATAGTCTTCAATAGATATCAACAGACATCTATTGCATCATAGAATCAACACAAACAAGCTAGCATACACAATTCATAATTACACGTATTTGTCAAAGAAAACAAACAAGTTTTGGCACAACTAGTAAATAAATGAAAAATGTTTTGAGCATCATTTTCCCTTAAATAAATAAAATAAAAAGGGGCCACGAAACTCACCTCAACAAGCAAGCAGTTATGCAAGTCCAACAAGATCGCTAGAATCTACACAGCATATATATATATAAACAAGTTACAATTATGGATATGGTCAAGAACCGTCCATTGTAACCCGTATTTGATGAAATACACATATGGCTACTTTTAAAATATTCACAACTGATTTGTCATATATCATTAAGTTACAAGTCACATAACTTAATATATAATATTTTTTTTAATGATTTAAGATTAAATTCTACAAGTTCATATTCACTGAAATTTTTGGTAACTTTATCTATTTTTTATTAGGAAGAAACGACCAATTCAAGTTTTCAAATCTTAACTACTGTTATCTTAGAGTGTTATAAACCTACATAAATGTTTACTTAATTTATTTCGCACGTTAACTATTTTTAAAAAGTCCATAATCACAGACTAGTCAGAAAATTCACTGTTTGCGCGAAGAAAGTTTTATAAAAGTTAAGGGTCTTCGAAGCTTCAAAAAAATCCAAATTTTTACTGTATACTCTTAACATCTTAGAAATATCTCTGGAAAAAAATTAATCTTCCAGTTCGTAGAATCGACCAAGATATGACTATTTGAATTTGACCTAAATCTGTTCGGAAAACTCAGCTTTGCGCAGTTTTGTTATAAAATTTGTTTGATAACCTTAAACTTCATATTTTGACACGAAAACACTTCCACCAGAAAGTAGACTTCTTGAACTTAATTTTAGACACCAAAAACGTGACTTAACCATTTTCCATGACCAAGATACGACCTTTCGAAGTTAACAAACCTAATCTGTCTAGATTCTGAAATAACCCAAACTTACTGTTTTAAAGACTACTAAAACTAATATATATATATATAAACTTTCAAATCTTTCCAACACCTATTTACATCTGTTATTATGATTTCCATGCATTCATAATTGGATTTCTTTAATTACGTTAATTATTATGCTACAATAAATACGTAAACTTTTAACATTAATAGGATTTATACTTCAAGCTTTTGATTTAACTCTAAAAAAACCGTTTCATTCATTATTATAAATTTGCCATAATATATATTCATCAAATAGGTTACTTATAAATAAAGATTAATAAATAAAAAGATATGCTTATATATATATATATATTATGAAAAGAGAAAAGATTAGTAATCTACCCTAAGATTGAAGATCACTCCTTAGATACCTTGACAACATAAATAAAATATAATACTATAAGAACTTTAACCATAAACTTATATAAAAGATCTTTAAAATAATAAAAAAATTATTTACACTTACCAAAGTTTGCTTTGACAATGAGATGATTAATAATAAAAAAAAATATTTAATGTTGTGATGTTTTGTTTGTTGATCGACAAGAGAGAAAAAAAATCAAAAAGGGTTTTAGTTTTTTTTTTATTTATTTATTTAGGGTATAGTCATATTATATATATATATATATGTTTTAGTTAGTTTATGATTAGACTTAATGCATCATAAGAATTCTAATGTAATTAAAATTCCTTGCTCACCGTAAATTGTTAAAATATATATATGACCGAAATTTTTTTACTAAACATACGATATTTTACTATTACTATTACCATCTTACTACTTATACTGATTATATATTATTTTTATAATTATTGATTTTGTTCACCACTAAACAGCGTATACTAATTTATCAATGTCTAGAAATAAATATGACTAACAACTACAAGTCTAGAAATTACGGGGATAGTCATAGTCATTTACGTTTAGGAAGATCAAATATCTCAATCCTAAACTATTGAAATTCAAGTAATAAAAATCCCATATTGGAAATGATCACCACATATCTATGCTTGTTATACTATATAGGCATATTGACTAGTCAAGAAATTTGGAATGTAAGTTAGAGACTGTAATAAATTACCAGTTTTGGTGACGGATGTCACAGTCTCCCCTACTTGAGAGAATTTCGTCTCGAAATTTTTGTAAGGTGCCCTATCGTTGTGTGGATCGTAATAAGAGGTGATTCGTTATGTCAAGAGTGCGGAATCCTCTTGAGATAACTAGATTGCTGTTGCCTTTTGTTAATTAATAAGTAATTAATCAACCCAAGGAGATGCACAAGGCTTGTGGTTCGTGTAGAAGAACACACGAAGGAACAAATAACCTTAGCTCGTAAATTTGTGAATAACTCTCAAGAATTCGTCAATCATTAACCTAATTTCGTAGATTAGGTCTTGTATTTATACTAGTTAAGTATTGGGTTGTGTGGGCTTCGGCCTTAATCGCGTAATTAGGCCTGAATTAACAATAAGTCAATTCACCTCGTGCCGACGTCAGCACGAGGGTAATCCTTCATGTTGATGACGTCAGCACGAGGGACGTGCCTTTGACTCTTTGTTTGACTTCGTTTGGCTCGTACATAACATTCAATCATCGTTTAAGTGTTCTATGACACTTATAAACCTTGATTCTATGTTCTTGTACCTGCAAAACAATATATAACACACAAACACAATACAAAAAACAAACAGATATAATATTGAAGTTCAAACGTAATCATTAAATATCAACATAAGTTCTTATTTAAGAGATTACACACAAGTTCCTAAAAACATAAACGATAATCAAATCTATGTTGCGATTGTCACAACGAATCTGCATCTACAGACTCCCTTTTGACGATTGTAACTAGATCTCTTTAAAGTCTTCAAAACTTGGACTTCAAAGCTATCCGTTAAATAAAACTCTGGTGCTATTCGCATGAATTCTCTCTTGTAAACAATGTGCGAGAATGTTGCGATAGCGTCTTTCTTCTACTCTCCAAAAATCCACAGCTGAGCAAGGTGTATCCAGAAGTCTTCTTTGATCACCTCTTGACAAGTTGACAACCTGCATCGGATCATACATGCGTAGCAACATCTGTTTTTGTGAATCATCAACAAACATCTGTGCTTCGCCTGACTTGATATCTATCTGCCAAAATGTCATCTCTGTCAGCATATCTTGATCCCATTTGATAGCGAGAACCTTCTTAACACATTTAATTCTTTTCTGGACAAACTGAAATGTGTCATCTGGATTCTTAATCTTCTTCAAAGGTGTTGGCTTTATCAACCTTTCTTCTGGCTTCAGACCTCTAGCACTGAAATACTTAGTTCTTTCATCTCTGAATCTATTCCAGTAGAAATCTGCAAGTCCATTGCTCTGAAGATTAACGAACCAGCGTCTTCCCAAATCTATCTGCAAGATTGACATGTACTGGCAACCCTCCTTTCTCTTAATAATAAACAATTTGATGCTGTGATCATAGAACCAACTTTGTATCACTGAGAAGTATCTGGGTGCATCCTTGTCTGAGACATATTCCCAAAACATTGATGGTTTATACGCATCACGTATCATCAAACCAGTATGTCCTCTATAACCTGGAATTAGTCTATTAACAATAAACTCATGATCTTGCTGCACCGGAGGTATATTAAATCTTCCAAGGTCAACCTCTCGTGTAGCATCTATATTCTAGTATAGATCAAAAATATTATCATGTCCTTCATCAACTATGTTTGCATATACAACAAATCTCAACCTTGCAGCATTCTTAGGTTCATCTGGACTATCTCTGATTGGATTGAGATTGAGATGTTCTACTTCAGCTATTGGTTCAACTTGAATGACTTCATCTTCATTAAAGACACGATCAAAGTCATAAGGTGTCTCAAGCAACCTTCTTCTGTCAGATTCCGAAGTAATGAACTCTCCTTCCAAATCTTCATCATCGATACTTTCTAGATCTTCTTCAGCATCAAGATCGTCCAATGCACCTATCCTTTGAAGCTTATCTGCAATTCAAACGATTTACATATACAAAGATAAAGAACATAAATCATAAGTCAAGACATAATAAAATAGTATAAATACATAAAAGAAATTAAAATAAATAATACTATATCATAAATATAATGTAACAATTGCATTAATATTTATCTTATAATCTTTATCTATTTTAACTTACAACAATAATATAATATCATAAATATAATGTAACACATACATTTATATTTATCTTATAATTATTACAAAAACAAAAACAAAAATCATTAGCACTAAGGTTCATAATCCGAATCTGAATCCGAATCTGACTCTGACTCTGAAGATGTATGAGTTAACCCTGACTGTTCTTTCATTTGATCCCTAAGTGATCCTGGATCATAATAATCATCATAATCCATAATCTCTGCTCTAGCTCTCATATGAGCTTGTGGATCATATCCCAATCTCTTTTCTAGTCTATGCACAATTAATGGGTGCAAATCTGACTCTGTAGAGGCATTGGTAGTAGAATCAGTCTTAGTTGACTCACTATCCTGAGTAGATTTTCCTTTGCTAAGATTTTCTTTTTCTAATGATTATGAGGATCATTCACCATCCCCCTTTTTATTCTATCAGAATTAGAATCGGAGTTACCTGAATTGGAATCTTCCCCATCATCATTGTTAGGATCATCAGGATCTGCATCTGGAGCGGTCATCACAATTTTGCCTTTATCTTGAGTCCTAGAAGTACTAGCATCAGCTGTACCAGCAATCTCTGACTCTCTTTGTCTTGATGACTCCCCGTGAACATCTGCAGTCTCTGTATCCATAGCATCACCAGCATCTTGACCTTGACATTGATCTCTATTCTCTGGCTCACCGACTGATGGTTGTGCTTGATTAGGACCTTGAGCTGGATCTTGATCTTCATGATCATCATCTCTTGACTTCCTTGCTAGCTCATCATCCTTACAACCACTCTTATCTCCCCCTTGAGCCAAGAATTGGTCAAGTCTAGAACCAAGAGAATGAACAAGAGCTGTCATTACGTCCATCTCTTCCTGATGCTTAGCAGCTTGGAGCTTTAGCTGACTCTCCAAAGCTGTAACCCTCATCTCCAACATCTTCTTCTCCGAAAACAAATGACTCAGCTGCACTTGAACCGGAACAACTAGACGTAACGTAGAAGCAACATCAGATGTAGAGGCCTGAGGTGGCATCGTAGCTTCAAACGAAGGCATACGAGCACTGGAAGTTCCTGTGGGAGGCATCTGTGGTCTTTCCAGAGGAGCCAACAGACGTCCCATAATAGTAGAAACAGGAACTGTAGCCTGAATAGGATCAGACGAAGGCCTAGGAGCAACAAGTGGCGGCACTGGCTCTTGACGAACTGTAGACTCCGAAGCAGTAGGAATCGTAACAGTTGTAGCCTCACTAACAACTTGTGCACGAGAACCAATTCCTCGAATGATAAACTTTGGTCTCGACCTTCTCTCCCCAATAACAACACCAGCAGCAAAAGGAGCAGACACAGAAGCAGGAACATCAGAAACTAAAGCTCTTAAAGCAGCAACCAATGGAGTATCACCAACAGTAGGTGCATGAGATCTCTCTATGGCTTCAGAATAAGCAACTCTCTATCAACTTCAGCTTGAGATCTTGCATGTCTTCTTCTTCGCTTCGGCAGTCTTTCTTCCTCTTCTTCATCTTCTGAATCCTCAAGAACATTAACCGGGACTTCAGAAGGACCTACATCAACATCAACTGGAGCAGAGGTAGAAGTAGAAACTCCAGTAGATGGTGGTACAAGATTTGTAGGATCATCAATATCCTCCTTGAGAGCATCCATATCAGAATCATGCTCTAGATCACCAGCATACAGAGGAACATCATTTAGTCCCTCAAACTGATCAGCTTGTTCTTCATGAGGATCTTCTTGAGCCTGATCATCACCACCACCAGCAGCAGCAACGGGTTCTTCATCCTCCCAACCGTGTCTGGGTGCAACATAGTTAGGATTAAGCAAATGTCCGAACAGAGGTGGATTATCAACATGTATCGGAACATTTCCACCCGACAAGTGCTTCAAACTTTCAACAAATGCCTTATAAGTAAGACGACCTAAATTGAACGTAGGACCGTCAAATGGCAAATCAGCTGCAAAGTGACGAATTATGATCATCACAAATCTTGGAAACAGAAAGAATTTCTTGTCTGTACCAAATGACCTCAACTGCTTCTCTAAATTATCAAAAATGTACTGAGAAAAGCTATATGGCTTGTTCAGCACCAAGGCAACCATCTGAGAAGCATTAAGTATATTCATCTGGTCATAGCCTGTACTCCAATGACTAATGGCCCTCAACAAATAGTAAGCAAGAAGCTTCCATTTGCCACGAAGATGATTCCTGAAGTATGGGTGAGAAATAGCTCCAGTATACCCCATACGACGTAAAGCACCGTCGCAGAAATCCTCAGAAAACTCAGTCGGACCTTGCTCTATCACGACATCACCCAAGTGTAAAATTGTCCGTAAGTCCCCAGCCGAAAAAGAGAATGAACATCCTCCAACAATAGTGCGAATGTATGTAGGAGCACCCATTTGCACTGAACGGGCTGAGTTCCAAAACTCCCGAATGAGACTAATTACCAATGGAGGGTTCTTTGTTACTGCAAAATGAACACGAGAACGTGCAAGAAATTGTAGGACACCGTGAAACTCTGAAGTGCACCCCGTCTACGTAATGCTGAGATCGAGTGCAGCATTGTGCTCCTTGACGAACACACGAGCGTTGTTACCTTGTCCTGCCATACCTGCACAAAAACAAACAAAAACGACAAGAAAAACAAAGGTTAGAATAAACAAAAATGAAAATTAGGGTTTTGGTTTGTCTGCTTCGTGATGACGTCATCACGAGGAGGATTTCCCTCGTCGTGACGTCAGCACGAGCCAAGCATTAACCCAGAACACGAAGTAAAAACATCTCCATTTGATGTTAAAATTGATCAAAATCAATGCATATCATCAACTTGGACTTGTTGTACTTCGATTACATACCCAGAAACTGATTAAATTCGAATTAAGTAAGCACGAAGTGAATGTTCTTCGTGCTTCGTGTGAATAGTGACCGAACCATAAATACTTCATTAATCTTGATTTATCAATTGTTTACTTAAATTTCTGTTAGATTTAACATGTTTAAACGTCAATTAATCTAATTTTAAGTCCAATTTAAGTCCAAATCATCAAAAATCAAAGATCTAATTCGTGGTTCGTCCGAGTTACTGTTCACGCGAGGTAAAAATCAAAAATCGGGCATTATAACGACTTAAATCGTATAAGTTTTGGAGTTAAAACATCAATTCACTATCCTAGATTATGAAATTACCACTAAATCTGGATAATAATCAAGAAAAAGGATGAAATCGATCGAAAGAAGTGCGAATGAATAGTAGCACGAAGGAGACGAAGTTCGTGTGATTTACTTAGGGTTAATTTCGAGTAATTGGTAATTAATGAATAGTAATAACCCATATATATATTCGAATCCACATGGGCCGGGCTGAACACGCAGTTCGTGGGCTTCGTGATGACGTCAGCACGAGGTGATTTCGAATTTTCAGCACGAGCTTCATTCCTTAGCCAAAGTTCGCGAATTTTCCGAAAATGTAAACATGGAAAAATTCCAGAAATTCCAGAAACATAAACCTGTAGATACTCGTTACTAAAAACCTGTATCTACTCGAATATACAATCAAAAATCATCCGTACTAACTTGTCATCACAATAATGTATCAAATAAATCTTACATTATTATCTTGACATAAAATCGATCATTTCTTCATTGATGTTTAACTCAACAATGCAAATCATTTTAATGTAAGTTTGCATTACAATACATAAAAATATCATATCAACAACCTATCACATTACATCTTAGGTTGTGATCTTGATAAAACAATGATAACCTATCACTCTAAGTCTTAGGTTAAATTACAAGACAATCCATCCTTGTAACACAGTCTGTAGAAGCAACTTCTAATAGGCTTTTATTGTCCGTCGCAATGCAATCCCAATAAGCAAGCGAAAACAATTTTGCCTTCAATCACAATCTGAAATTTTTGATGCCAACTATATTTAAAATGAGTTTATTATCTGGAACCTACACACTTAACAATAAAAATATCATAAATATGTAGAACAACCAAAAACTTAACCTAATAATCATTACAAGATCTAAGGCGAGTCCAATATTTGTCAAGCATATTTATTAACCACAAACAATTGAAATTTCAAAAAAAAAAAATTACTTGAAACACATTCAAAAATATTTTGACTTTTCAGCTTTCAAAACATTTCAATTTCTAAATTAAACAACTTATGTATTAATTAGAAAATCCATCTTTTAAACATCAATACCGTAAGCAACAAGACTTATATAATTCACCAAGAATTATAACTTTTCATGCTTATTAAATCTCCCGTGCAATAAGAACTAGTTTGACACACAAACTAACACTTATTACAAGAATAAAAATAAAAAGAAACAAAATAAAAATAAAAATAAACTAAAAATAAAAATAAACTAAGCTACTTTATTTATTTACAAGAAATTCTAAGTTTCTGCAGATTAGATCAGATTAGCATTTACATAAGTCTGCAAGTGAAAATAATTCTCTTATTATTAATTATGAACAGTGATTCAACCACAATTACCGGTATATTTGTCCTCTTAAACACTCAGTACTTCCAGTTTCCTTTGAATTATGACACTTTTGACATACCCTGGCCAAGGACAGTCACCATGTAACCCGAGTAGCCTAATATGCCATTGAATAGTTTGCGAACTTATGTGATCCACATTCAGATATACTTCCGTAATTGATACAAGCACTAAGATAACAAATATTCAATATATATTCAAAAACATCCTTAACAAATCATGAGACACTTTTTAGATAACAGAATTCAATTACTTTGTGATTTAACTTATTTGCTTTTGCATTTCATTATTTATACGATTAAGCAGACTTAAAAGCTAAGTATTCTCACTTCTAATCATCTGACAGCATTAACTTAAATCTCCCCATATTTTTGTCATTTTCTCATTTTTCACATTTTAATGATTTTCATGACACTAAGAACTCCTTTTGTATTTTTATGACTCTAGCTATTTACAGACACAAACTTACAAAATTATTTCTTTGAGAGATTTAATATGAATAAGCATTCTTCATCCCATTGAGAAGAATTAACTTCTCAAATCGAGTCTTATCAAATGTTTTGGTATACAGATCAGCTAAATTATCATCGATTATAACCTTTTCCAAATGAATTAACTTCTTTTGGGCACAATCACGCAAGAAATGATGTCTAATATCAATATGCTTGGTGACCTTATGCATGACAGGGTTATTTGTAATGTCTATAGCTGACTTATTGTCTATTCGAATAGGAGTATCAAGAAAATCCATACCGTAGTCACGAAGTTGTTGCTGAATCCACAATACCTGGGAACAACAGCTACCAGCAGCCATATACTTTGCCTCACATGAAGACTGAGCAACACATGTCTGCTTCTTGCACTGCCACGATACTAATCTTCCTCCTAACAACTGACAACCTCCAGTCGTAGACTTTCTGTCATTGTTACAACCGCCAAAATCCGAATCAGTATATGCAACAAAATCAAACGTTCCTCCCATTGGATACCATAGACCAAGCCCTTGGTTTCCCTTAAGATAACGTAGAATACGCTTTGTTGCAGTCAAATGTGACTCTTTCGGACTAGCTTGAAATCTAGCGCAAAGACAAACAGCGAACATAATATCTGGACGCGAAGCAGTCAGATACATCAATGAGCCAATAATAGCACGATAATAAGTTGCATCCACAAGTTCATCTTTCGGATCAAGAACTCCTAAACCATGATTTTGCTGAATAGGAGTACCATATGTCTTGGACTCTAGCATTTGAAACCTCTCCAAGATGTCATCGACATACTTAGACTGGTGAATAAAGAATCCATCTTTCCTTTGATCTATTGTAGTCCGAGGAAAAATTGTAATTCCCCCATAGCACTCATTTCAAATACATTTTTCATGCTCATCTCAAACTTTTTGCACATCTTTATATTAGATGAACCAAAAATGATATCATCTACGTAAACTTGTACAGTTAGATAATCTCGCTTCTTCCACTTGATAAACAATGTGCTGTCTATCGATCCTCTTGTGAATCCATTTGTCAACAAATGGGTCGACAACTTTTCATACCACACTCTGGGTGCTTGATGCAATCCATAAAGAGCCTTATCCAGTCGATATGCTCTTCTTGGATATTTCGGATCTTCAAACCCCGGTGGTTGGTGAACATATACTTCTTCTTTGACTTCACCGTACAAGAAGGCACTCTTAACGTCTAACTGATACACCTTTATACCTTTGAAACTTGCAAAAGCTAAAAATAACCTTATAGCTTCAATCCTAGAAACTGGTGCAAAAGTTTCGTTATAGTCATATCCTTCTCATTGTGCAAACCCCTGAACAACCAAACGTGCTTTATTTCTGGTAATGATCCCTTTGTCATCTCGTTTGCATTTATATACCCAATGAGTTACAATCGGTTCTTTACCTCTAGGCACATCTACTAACTCCCAAACTCCAAGTTTTTCAAATTGAGCTAATTCTTCTTGCATAGCTTCAACCCAACATGGATCTTGAAGTGCTGCCTTAACATTCTTAGGTTCTACTTGTGAAATGAAACCAGAATACAAACACTCAGTTATCAATCCGGTGTCTTTCACTTCACAAAACAAACTAGTTAAATCCTTATTCAACTGATTTCTAGTTCGAACAGGTTCTGTAGCATTTCCAAGAATATTTTCAACTAGGTGATCCTTATTAATTCGATATTGAGGAATCGAATCAACATTCAAACTTTCTCCTAAATTTGTTCTAATCTGAAACTCAGGAGAGCTAAAATCATCTTCCGATTCTTTAGAATAGGATCATCATCAGGCAGTGTAACCTTCGATGGAGTAGGTGGTGTAGTGTTTGCAGGTTCATTATTATCTGAATCTAGTGTCTTATCCTTGTCCTTACCACTTTCATCAACATCAGTAGTAGACTGAACGTTAGCTGGAGTAGTATCGACATTTCGAGTAGGCGGAGATATAGGAGTATTATCCATGTGATCTCTTAAAATAATCACATCATCAATTGTCTCAGGATCTGAATAAGAATCAGGAACATGTAGTGAACTAAACACACTATCGTAATCAAAGTTTTTGCCACTTCCAGAATGAATAGCGGGCTTATGACTGACAATCTTGACATTTGTTCCCAAATCAACTTTGTCGGTCTGTTTGTTGTAAACCCGTCGAATTGATGTTCCCGGTTTAGAACCCATGAGAAATCCCTCTTCAACCTTTGAATCAAACTTTGACTGAGGTAGATACTTCAAGAAAGTACACGGTACACCAAATGGTTCAACATTCTGTAAATTTGGTTTCTTCTTATGTAGAAGCTCATAACATGTCTTATTATGACGCTTAACTACAGTAACCCTATTTAAAATATGACAAGCTGTATTCACTGCTTCCGTCCAAAACATAGTAGGAAGCCCTGAATCTGCAAGCATATATCCGGTTGTCTCGATTAGAGTCCTATTCTTCCTTTCAGCAACTCCATTTTGTTGTGGTTCATACGGAGAACTGTATTGATGTTGGATTCCCTTTGACACCAAAAGACATCCATCACATTAATCTTGAATTCAGTTCCGTTGTCGCTCCTGATTCTCTTAACACGAACTCCATAAATGTTTTCAGTTTCGACAAAGAAATTTATCAAAATCTGCGGAGTTTCATCTTTCGATTTATGAAAGAATACCCATGAGAATCTCGAGTAATCATCAGTAACCACCAAACAGTAATACATCCCACCGATACTTCTTACATTTACTGAACCAAATAAATCCATGTGAAGTAATTCGAAAGGATTGGCAATAGAATTTTCTTGTTTCGGTTTATGTGTAGACTTTTCCTGTTTACCTTTCAGACAAGGTACACATTTGTCTTCCATTCCAAACTGTTTCATGGGAACGCCGTCAACTAAACCATGTTTGACAATGTCATTCATCTTTCGGAAATTGATATGTCCCATTCTTCTATGCCATAGTAACGATTCAGATCCGTTTGCTTTTGATAACAAGCAAACAAATTCCTCTAGATTATCAACACCTAACACAAGGCCATAGATGTCTCTCTTCCTAGGAGCTTTCAGAAGGATCCAGTCTTCAGGAATAACATATCCTGGTTTCAATATAAGTGCTTCTTTCTCATTAAAATGGACAGTGTTACCCTTGTCACAAATCTGAGAAACACTTAATAAATTATGTGATAACTGTTCCACATAATTGACTTTCTCCAACGTAATCTTCCCATTGACAACATCACCTTGGCTCGAGATGTTGCCGCCCTTGGGACCTGCGAAACTAACATACGAGCCATTTACATCTTCATAATTGGACAACACGTTCTTGTCCCCTGTCATGTGCCGAGAGCATCCACTGTCAACATACCAAAGACTGATAGGCTTCCTTGGTTCTCCCTGCACATTAGACGATAAGATGGTTAGTTTCTGAAGGGAACCCAAACCTTTTGAGGTTTAGGTTTGCCGAATTCATCTCTAATGATCAATTCGGTCCAATATCCATCGCTCTGTAATGGAGCCTTGGATGAAGATGGTGTCACAGACTGTTTCTTAGGTGAAGTGAAACGAGTCTTAGGAGATGAATTCCTTCGTGAGTGAGTACCAAATCTAGGTTGACTTCCTAATCGATCATAGAATTTAGACGAACTATTAATTCTAACAGGAGGGGATCGATTTTGTTGAGTCATATTCCTAGGTGAATTACTCCTTTGAGGTGTACGAGAATGACTCGAACTTACACTAATAGAAGTAGTATTCTGTGAAGGTCCTTGTCGTTTTGGAGTCTTAGATCTATTGACACTAATCCTTTGATTTGTGACAATAGACTCTCTATATTACACATTTCTAAGTAACTTAACATAATTTTGTGCATTTTTATTATCAGGATGTCTTTTTGCATACTCCTCATAATAATCCTTTTTATATGCACTCATAAATTTTGGTGAAATTACTTGTTCAACTAGTTTACCCTTCCCTTTAGGATTAGGAATATCACTAACATCCTTTGACTTGACTTGACTGTCATTCTTAGGATTCTTGACCTTCCTATTTGGACATTCAATAGCTATATGGCCTTTCTCACGACAAGTATAGCATTCTGTACTTGTTGTTTTCTAGATTGACCATTCTCTATTTCAGGGATTGGTATACCATACTCCTTCATTTCATTTATGGTATCAAGCGTCTGTATTGCTTATTCCATATTTGTTATTGGTTTAAAAGGAGCATAATGTCTATTATTGTACGAGAACTCAACTAGAGGAAGGTGAATATCCCAGCTTCCCCCAAAGTCCATCACATACGCCCTAAGCATATCTTCCAAAGTTTGAATAGTACGCTCAATTTGGCCATCGGTTTGAGGATGGTAAGCCGTACTCAGGTCTAAACGTGTTCCCAATGCCTTTTGCAATGACTGCTAAAATCATGATGTGAAATGACTATCACGATCAGATATAATAGACATCGGAATTCCATGCTTTGCCACTATCTCCTTTATATAAATCCTTGCCAACTGTTCATTGTGTAGCTTTCACGGATGGCTATAAAATGTGCAGACTTCGTCAATCTATCTACTATCACCCAAATCTTGTCATGTCCACTACTAGTTCTCGGCAGCTTTGTAATAAAATCCATGGCTATTCTTTCCCATTTCTACTCGGGAAGTTGTGGTTGTACTAATAAACCCGGTGGTTTATTATGTTCAGCTTTGACCTTCAAACATGTTAAACATCCACTGACATAACTGGCTATATCCCTTTTCATTCCTGGCCACCAATACAAATCCTTAAGGTCGTGATACATTTTGTCAGCTCCCGGATGAATGGAGTATCTCGTACTATGTGCCTCGTCCAAAATCACTGTTCTTAATCCACATGCAAGTGGAATCCATATTCGTCCTACAAAGTACAATACTCCATCCTCTTTACGCTCCATCTGCTGATCTAGATCACGCAACCCTTCTTTTTCTACATTGATATCCTGCAATGCTTCCTCTTGAGCCTGGATTATCATTGTTTTTATATCCGAGTGAATCGCCATGATCATTGTTCATACTCTTTTCAGCTTAATTCTTTCTTTCCTACTTAACGCGTCAGCCACCACATTTGCCTTACCCGGATGGTAGTGAATCTCACAATCATAACTAAATAATTCAATCCATCGCCTCTGTCGCATATTCAACTCCTTTTAATCGAAAATATGTTGGAGACTCTTGTGATCGGTGTAGATTACACTTTTTGTTCCATAGAGATAATGCCTCCAACATTTGAGTGCAAAAACCACTGCACCAAGCTCCAAGTCATGGGTGGTGTAGTTTTTCTCATGGATTTTGAGTTGCCGAGAGGCATAAGCAATCACTTTACCCATTTGCATTAGTACACATCCCAACCCTTGATTTGAAGCATCACAATAAACTACAAAATCATCCGGACCGTCGAGAAGGGCTTAATAGGAGCGTTACATAATTTTTCTTTTAGTGTTTGGAATGCTTTTTCTTGCTTATCTCCCCAATCAAACTTCTTATCCTTTTGGGTTAACTGAGTAAGTGGTTGAGCGATTTTCGAGAAGTTAGCGATGAATCATCGATAATACCTGGCCAAACCTAGAAATGAACGAACCTCTGATGGCGTTTTAGGAGTCTTCCAATCCTTAACCGCTTCTATCTTACTGGGGTCAACATGGATTCCTTCACTATTCACAACATGACCAAGGAAATGAACTTCTTGTAACCAAAAATCGCACTTCGAAAACTTAGCAAACAATCTCTCCTTCCAAAGTAGTTCAAGAATCATTTTCAAATGAGATTCATGTTCTTCTTTAGACTTCGAATAGATTAAGATGTCATCAATAAATACTATAACAAACTTGTCCAGATATGGTTTGCATACGCGGTTCATCAAATCCATGAAAAATGTAGGTGCATTAGTCAAACCGAAAGGCATGACTAAGAATTCAAAATGTCCATATCAAGTCCTGAATGCTGTTTTTGGAATGTCTACTTCATTAACTCTGAGGTGATGATATCCAGACTGAAGGTCTATTTTCGAGAAGAACTTCGCGCCTTGAAGTTGATCGAATAAGTCGTTGATTCTAGGAAGAGGGTAACGATTCTTAACTGTCAGTTTGTTCAACTCCCGGTAATCAATGCACATTCGAAACGAACCATCTTTCTTCTTGACAAACAATACTGGTGCCCCCCAAGGCGAATGACTAGGTCTGATGAAGCCTTTTTCTTGGAGCTCTTAGAGTTGATTTGACAGCTCTTGCATTTCACGTGTTAAACGGTATGGAGCTTTGGCAACTGGGGTCGCTCCGGAAATGAGATCTATGCGGAATTCGACTTGTCTTATAGGTGGTAATCCTGTTAGATCTTCGGGAAAAACTTGTGGAAAATTCCGTACGATAGGAATATCTTCGAGTTTCTTCTTGTTAGCCTGAATTCCCATGAGGTGCTTCTGATTTTCCTCCGCCCGCTCACCATATATAAGCAACATGTCACCATTCCCTAACGGTATAAGGACCACCTTCTCATAGCAAACTATCTCGGCTCTATGCTTCGATAGCCAATCCATACCAATAACTACGTCAAAACTTCTTAGCGAGAAAGGCAGAAGGTTAATACTGAACAGATGACCCTCTATTTCTAAGGCACAATCACTAACGATTTTATCGACTCTAACAAACTTCCCATTAGCTACTTCAACTAAGTAATAAGTATTCAAACTATTGGCCTCTATATTTAGGTGTGACATAAACTTAGTAGAAACAAAACTGTACTCAGCACCAGAGTCGAATAATGTTGTAGCAAAGTGATTGTTTAAGAGGAACGTACCCGTCACAATATTTGGGTCTTGACGAGCTTCATTTGCTCCCATGACAAATGCTCTCCCACGGGCTTGGTTGGCATTATTCCCTTGAGTCCGATACCCTCCAATAGCTACCACTTGAATCTGATTGCTAGCTCTCTGTCCCTGATTATTTCCTTGATTCTGAGTTCCACCAATTGCTAGTATTTGATTGGGATTATTACCCCTCTGACCCCATGCTCAGTTCAAATTTGGACATGTGTTGCGGTAATTGTTATGACCACCGCACTCATAGCACGTCCCACGGTTATTTATCGGGTTAACAACATTCACCAGAGCCACCTGCTTGACTCCCGCTCGACAATCCCTAGCAAGGTGCCCAAATCGGTTGCAATTTGTGCACAAACGGCAAGGTAAATTTTGGAAATGATGGAAATGACATTTTTCACACTTTGGAGCAGGACCCGTATATCCATTCTTAGTCGTATCAGTTGCCATCAACCCCTTTGCCACTTTAGCCTTCCTGTTATTTCCATCAGTATTCTTTGACCCACTTATCTCAGTAGCATCCTTCCTTTTCTCATTAACCTTAGACAATGACCCATTCCTCACCATTTCATCCGTTAATGATCCTGCCTTCTGAATTGCACTTTGAATCGTGGTTGGCTCAGTTGCTGACACAAGCCCACGAATTTGGGGAACAAGACCATAGATGTACCTCTGGATCCTCTTTGATTCAGGTCTAACTAGATGACGTACTAGTTTGGCAAGCTCATGAAACAGATCAGTGTAAGCGGCATGTTTAGCTCCTACCATGGAATGATTCCAAAATTCATTTTCCAACTTCTGCATTTCATTTTTCGGACAGAATTCTTCCAACAGTAATTCCTTAAACTCATCCCATGTCATCCCCACAGCCGCTACTCTACCCCTAGCTTGTATCTCAGTGGTCCACCATGTCAATGCTTTATTAGTCAGTGAAACTGCGACATACTTCACCTTTTGATTCTCTGCACAGTTGCTAATATCCATAACAGCTTCCATTTTCTCTATCCATCTAGTGGCTGCCAATGCTCCTCCATTGCCATCAAAATCTGGTGGCTTACAATATTGAAACTCCCTATAGGTGCACCCATTATTACCTCCTCCAATATTATTGTTGTTATTGCCATTCACATTACCAACACCGACATCATTATTATTATTCTGATTGTTCTCATTATTGTTATTATCATTTTCATTATTGTTATTGTTATTGTTATTCTCATTATTGTTATTCACATTAAGAACAACAGTGGTCACTTGAGTAACAATAGCAGGAATAGCGGTAGCTATTTGCTGAGCGATCATGTTTGCAATATCCGGATTGCCACCATCACCTTCTCCATCATTAACCCCATTATTTCCACCACGACCACCACCTCTACCTCCACGTCCTCCATTTCTTCCTCCTCTATTCATTTTCTACACAAAGAGAAAGGATTTATAAGTACTTGATGATGACTTTCTATAAATAACTACTACACATGGCAAAATTTCTTACACCTTGTCCAACTTGTTAATTGTGTTGAGTTTGATCAGCAAACTTGGTCATATAAGCGCATGTGTGTTGTGATGTATTTGTAATTACGTTGCGCACCGTAATTACAACTACATCCCACCACACATGTTTTTATCGTCCAAATTCACATATCATAAATTCAACACATCCTTCATAAATAAATGCCACAACACACATAGATCCATAAACCAAGCACGACATTTCTATAAATCAATCAACCTAAAATTTCATAAATCCAAGAAATATCCAAAGCTTTCGAATGAAGGAATCCAATACATAGGAATAAAATCCAAAAACTAAGAAAATAGAAAAGAAACAAATGCAAGTTTGATAGGATTCCTAGATAGTCCTTAAAGGCTAACCCTCCCACACGCAAGTGGCGTCATAAGGGGAGTTGTAGGAAATGGTGGGAGGATAAGGAGCTTGTTGTCGTGATGGTCCGATCTGGCTCTCTTGAGAGCTTACTGAGCTGTTAGGACTATAACTTCTGTTATCTTTTATCGCAGCCTCCGTTATCTTTTCCTTATGAACTCTTTCGGGGTCTACCTTAGAATCATAGTCAGGGTCTTCTTCTGGCTCACTCTCAGAGTCGACGATTATAACTGTCTTAGGGTAGTAGTTAGTGTATCTGACGGTTCACTTTCAGAAGGAACTCTAGGCTTCTGAGACGGTTCTTGAGCGGGGTTTTCCTTGTTAGCTGCGGCGTCCCTTTTACATTGTCGACGGGCGTATATGTCCCTCCATATGCAACTCTTACGGGCTGTTTTCTTTGTACGTGCCATGGCTAAGTAAAACTAGTTACGTTAATGTAGGAGTCGAAACTTTGCACTACTCTAAGCACATAAAGCTTCATCATAATTAGCAATTAAACGCATATATAAGGCTCACATAACTAGTGCTATCTAATGAAAGTACTCACACATATACGATGCATAAATAGTTCCTATAATGTACACTATATGAGGGTACTTAGGTTATAGTCTAGGCCAAACCACCTAATTCTCTATAACCACGGCTCTGATACCAATATGTCACACCCCACCTTAGGCGGAATTGTAGGATATGACAAAAAAATATAACAATAGCACATGGACTTTATAATAGAGTCATACTAAATGAAATTCAAATAAATGTAAATTCCACAAGCGGAAAGTTTAGGCAACACGCCTCAAATATCAAAAGAAGTAGTAAATTGCAAATAGAGTTCAATGTTTCAAATGCAATCTAGGAGTCCATGAAGGATCTCTTTATTGGTCTTCCTAAAGTCCATAAGCTCACTCTCCTTAAGCATTGTTATTACCTGAAAATGAATGCTCGAAAATGTCAACATAACGTTGGTGAGTTCGTAGGTTTAAAGGAATACAAATGAGTTTGTTGTGCTCGAAAATATAAACATGTAGCAGCCTGTATGCAATCCAAATACCGATCAATGCCATCATAGTTATCCAACAACACAATTCCCATCACTCCTGCCAACAACTCAATCACACACTGTAATACCAACAACTACCAGCTGGAGTATATAGTTGGTCGATAGATTTCATATAGTCTTCAATAGATATCAACAGACATCTATTGCATCATAGAATCAACACAAACAAGATAGCATACACAATTCATAATAACACGTATTTGTCCAAGAAAACAAACAAGTTTTGGCACAACTAGTAAAGAAATGAAAAATGTTTTGAGCATCATTTTCCCCCAAATAAATAAAATAAAAAGGGGTCACGAAACTCACCTCAACAAGCAAGCAGTTATGCAAGTCCAACAAGATCGCTAGAATCTACACAACATATATATATATAAACAAGTTACAATTATGGACATGGTCAATAACCGTTCATTGTAACCCGTATTTGATGAAATACACATATGGCTACTTTCAAAATATTCACAACTGATTTGTCATATATTATTAAGTTACAAGTCACATAACTTAATATATAATATTTGTTTTAATGATTTAAGATTAAATTCTACAAGTTCATATTCACTGAAATTTTTGGTAACTTTATCTATTTTTTATTAGGATGAAACGACCAATTCAAGTTTTCAAATCTTAACTACTGTTATCTTAGAGTGTTATAAACCTACATAAATTTTTACTTAATTTATTTCGCACGTTAACTATTTTTAAAAATTCCATAATCATAGACTAGTCAGAAAATTCACTGTTTGCGCGAAGAAAGTTTTATAAAAGTTAAGGGTCTTCGAAGCTTCAAAAAAATCCAAATTTTTACTGTATACTCTTAACATCTTAGAAATATCTCTGGAAAAAAATTAATCTTCCAGTTCGTAGAATCGACCAAGATTTGACTATTTGAATTTGACCTAAATCTGTTCGGAAAACTCAGCTTTGCGCAGTTTTGTTATAAAATTTGTTTGATAACCTTAAACTTCATATTTTGACACGAAAACACTTCCACCAGAAAGTAGACTTCTTGAACTTAATTTTAGACACCAAAAACGTGACTTAACCATTTTCCATGACCAAGATACGACCTTTCAAAATTAACAAACCGAATCTGTCCAGATTCTGAAATAACCTAAACCTATTGTTTTAAAGACTACTAAAACTAATATTTATATATAAACTTTCAAATCTTTCCAACACCTATTTACATCTGTTATTATGATTTCCATGCATTCATAATTGGATTTCTTTAATTACATTAATTATTATGCTACAATAAATACGTAAACTTTTAATATTAATAGGATTTATACTTCAAGCTTTTGATTTAACCCTAAAAAAACCGTTTCATTCATTATTATAAATTTGCCATAATATATATTCATCAAATAGGTTACTTATAAATAAAGATTAATAAATAAAAAGATATGCTTATATATATATATATTATGAAAAGAGAAAAGATTAGTAATTTACCCTAAGATTGAAGATCACTCCTTAGATACCTTGACAACACAAATAAAATATAATTGTTAGAAATATAAATGGTGGTGCTTAGTTGTAGTTAAAAACATTGTGTGCTTATGTACTAATTGTAAGGTTGAGGGGGAGCTTTTGTAAGTTTCCTTAAAGTATAAATACCCCTCAAACCTGCCTTCCTTGTAACCTGATAACTCATTTCTCACACATTTTTACAGATTGAATGTAATCAGATCATTCCATACACATATCTTTCTCTCTCAAGAACACACACTTACACACACTAACCACCATTGTTGAACATCTAACTTCCGCATCAAAACACGAATCATTTGCAGTTTTACATTTGGTATCAGAGCAAAACAACAATCTGTTGAAGATCCAGAACAAATTCTTTACAGATTTGTGTTGATTTTGTTCAAAAGTTCAAAATTCGTGTTCAAACAAAACCATCTCTGCTATTCATCATTTCTATATCAATTTTCACTTAATTTTCCTGTTTTTGTTCACAAATCCATTCTAAATCATCTCAGAAAACATCATGTTAAATTTCAGAATCCAATTCACTATATTCATCAAGTTGATTTGAGTTTGAATTTGAGTTGATTTGAGCTATAATTTTGTTTCTAGGGTTGTGCGCGATCATATTCTGAACATTTTCGCTTTTGAATCAAGTTCTAACTATTAAAACTGAGTGAGAAAATATAGATTTAGTGATTCTGCACGACTATTTTGTCTTATCTGCTGTTCTTGAGGAAAGTTCTTTAAAATGATCTTCAAATAGACCGTTTTACTTAAGTGGTTCTAAGACGATCTCCCAAGATCGTCCTAGTGGTTTTTCCTGGTATTTGGTGTTAAGACGATCTTGCCAAGATCGTCCTAACATTCTTGGTTCTGTGTGAACTGTGTGTGGTGATTTGATCATTTGAAGTTGTTGTGATTGGGTGTAGCAACACGATTTTATCATTTGAATTCACATCAACAATGGCGTTTGGTTAGTGTGTGTGTTCTTGGTGTTTGTGTCTGTTTTGAGAGAGAATTTGGATCAAGAGTGTGTTATTCAGGTGTTGAGTGTTGTTCAAAAGTTATGTGTGTTATTATTGTTGATTTCTAAGGGATTGAGGGCTATTTATAGTCTAAACAAATTAACAATGCTAAGAATCACAATTAGCCCCTCAACCTTAGAAATCATCAACTCATAACTTAATCAACAAGTAAGTCCATAACTTAAATTACAATGTATCACTACTTTTGGATTTCTAACATTGGGAATCAGACACTTCCTGGATAACTAATCTCTTTGAGATTGGTTTTGCTCAACATTCTTGAAATCATAACCATTATTCTGTCCAAATTTCCAAGATTTTCTGTACTTAGAAAATTTAACCCAAGTTCTTCTAAGACGATCTTCCCTCAAGACCGTCTTATCTTCCTGTCTTCCATACTTAGAATTTTTCAGTCATTCGTTCTAAGACGATCTTATTCAAGATCGTCCTAGTTTTCTTTCTTCAATACGATCTTCATCAAGATCGTTTTGTCTTCTAAAATTCAAAATCAACAAAAACAAATTACAAAACATTGTTCAGTCATTTCAATGACAACAATTAACATTGATCCAATGATGTCAATCATCAGACCCCCGATACTTTTGTCCAATGGCAAACGAATTCATGGATTTTCTTGATACTAAATCAAATGGTGCCTCCATTAAAGAATCAATTCTTGATGGTCCAGTTCAGTTCAAACATTCCCTTGGAATTCTTCTTAACAATGACCAACTCACTGATGCTCAAAAAACAAGCAAGCAAAATCCTATATCTATCAATCTCTTTCTGACAAGATTTTCTCTGCTATCAATCATGATCACAATGCAAAAGAGATATGGGATGCATTAACAAAGATTGCTGATTCTGAAGATATCAACTGCTTGATGACTTCAACAACCTATTCTTCACAAGCCACCTCACAAGCGACACCAAGTGTGGTAGATTTCATTTCTAAAAATGATCTCTTGTCTGACGAAACAACTGCTGACACTCTGACAAAGCAAAACATTACTTTGAAAAACAATTTGAAAATGGCTAAACAAGAGTTTGATAAAATTAATGAAAATTTTTCAGAACTCTCAATAGCTCATGAAGCTCTCAAAGTGAATTATGATTCCTTGAAAGAAATGCATTTGTCAAGTGCCAGTTCTCAAGTCGTTTCTCCCAATGCCCATTTAACTAACAAATGTCAAGATCTTGAAGAGACTATCCACTCACTCAAGCAAACAATTGAGACCCTAAAGCTTGAGAAGACCAATGAGTGGATAAGAGCAAATGCAAGACAAGCTGATGTTGAGTTTCTCACAAATAAAATGAAAGATTTTAAATCCAACTATGAAAAACATGAACGACAAATTTCTGATCTAAATAGTACTTGTTTTCTCAAAGGAGTTGAAATTGAAACTCTTAAAAAGCAAATTGAGGATTTGAAAGCAAATGTTTTGTTTTACCAAGAGAAAATCTATAAAATTGAACAAAATCCTCTTCTGAATTTCACTGCTTTTTACAACAAGTCAAAGATAGATAGATCAGAACTTCTTCTTGGGTTGGGTTATGAGAATCCAGCACACTTGGCAAAAGCTCAAAAAGAAGACCTTGGTCCTTTATATGATGAAAACCTTCTGAGACTTGGCATGATTCAAACTTTTGTTAGACCATCTGAGAATGATTTTGAGTCAGATGATGTTGAAAGACCACAAACAAATCAAATTGGTATTGATTATGTTGCTCTAAATGATACATATAAGAAAACTCATAAAATAACCATCTATGAGTTAGAAGAAATAGACAACATTTCAATTCCTGAAAATGATTCTCAAAAGGATTGTTTAAAACCAGTTTCAACAAGAACTTATATTCCAACTACCATTTTGGAAAAGGAAATTGAAGGTTTAAAACCAAAAATTGAGTCTCAGCAAAAGGTCATTGAACATTTGAAAACTCAAGATCATACTCCAAAGGTAAGTAAGACCACTCCTGTTCAAATGTTGCATATTTTTAATTCTCCTGATTGCCCCACTCAGTCCACAGAGTGTGAGATTTCTAACAAAGCTGTGCAGGGTGAAAGAATCTCTCCTCAAGAGATTTATGATATATCTACTTCAATGTTCTTATCTTTTCTCCAGATTGAAGACAAAGTTAAAGCTTTGAAAAACAAGAATCTTTCTTCTGTGAAAAGGATACTCTCTTTTGATACTCCTGTGATCACCCCTGTTGACCAAAATAGAGTGAATTTAGAGCACAAGATTAAGATTCCTAAAGATCTTAAGGCTAAAGCAAAAGCATTAATTGAAAAGATTACAAACAAAACTGTTTCCAAACCCAAAGTTCAACAAAAAGTTTCACCATTTTCTTTTCCAGATTTTTCTGTTAAAGAACTTGATAAGTTTTTGGAAACTGAACATGTTTTTGCACCTGAAGTAGAGAAAGAACTTGCAAAACTTTCACCAAAAAGGCCTAAAATTGAAACAAAGAAGGAATCTAGGTCTAAGATTGCTCCAACTTCATTTTATTCACCCAAAGGTCAGGATGCACCAGCTGTCAAAAGTAAGAAGCCTATTTCAAATACCTCAAAGAACAAGGTTGATTCTTCATCTATATCTAGAAACACTGCTCCTAAAGTTGACTCACAATCTAGTTCTTTACCTAAGATGTCAAAGTCTAACAAAGATTTTCTAATCACAGATACATCTAATGGTAAAACCAGATATAGAGATCAGTATGGTTGGTTCACTGTTGGAAACCCAAAGAAACAGAACATCAAATCTTCCGAGAAAACCAACAATCAAAATGCTAAAACATAAGTGTCTGTTAAATCACCAGTTAGAAGAAGTTGGACAACTAAACCATGGTCTGTAATAAATTCTAAATCTTCTACTGTGATTTCTAAACCATTGATTGTTGATTTTAAGGGGATTGTGATGAATTTTAAGAATAAACCTCTTGTTCGAAAACCTCATTTGTATACCTTGAATGTTTCCTCTAACCCAAAAGGACCCATTCAAAAGTGGGTACCTAAAAAGACTTAATTCTGTTTTGCAGGTAATAAAGGTCTGTGTTTAGCATTTTATACCTGGATGTTTTTCAACACATGATCCTAGAATGAGTTTCTTTTCAAAGAAACAATCTCGAATAAGTGCTCATTACCAATGCACTTACTTGCCTATGCATGTTTTGTACAATTCCTTCATCTCTTTCTTTCATTCATTATCAGTCAAACATTCATGCTATGTTTATGTGCAATGTGCTTAAATATCATGCAATGTTTGAGGGGGAGAAAAAGGATAATTCATGAATATCTAGAAAAACAAATAAAAATATTAAAAATGAAAAATCCATAAAAATCCATAAAAAATTTTATTAGTTGTTTCATTATTTGTTTTGCTATATTTTTGTTTAGTTGTTTATCATTTGTCTTGATAAATTCTGTGAGCCCAAAATTTTTTTCTAAATACGTCAAGCCCAGTTCTTCAAAAGGCCCAATCTGATCCACTCAAGCCCAAACCATGTGAAAACGGGTCAATACCCAGTCAACTTGACCCGATCCGAGTCTTCCAATACAAGTTGGAGGGAATGATCATTTCATTTTATCTCCATTTTCCATTTTTCCATAAAAACACTCGATCACTCTCTCTGTGACTCTTTAATCATTCAAAATCCATTTCAGTTTGATCCTAAAATCAAAACAAGGGTTGTGTTGCATTTTTCTCACTGATCATTTCATTCCATAACATCATCGTCTGAAATTTCCATCTTCAAGTAAGATTTCGAATTCGTATGTAGATCTCATCTTTCAATTTATTTCGAAATTCTTGCTTCTGTTATCAAATATGTGTTGATTATATGTTTTAGAAGCATGTTTAGGTTATGTGTAAATAGTTTTTACATGTTTAGGAAATTCAAAAATGGCAAACCCCTGTTTTATTGAAGAAGACGACCTAGGACAGTTTTCAAAAGTCTCTGAGTCATTTTTTTTTTTATTTTTGTGATTTGAATTGTTAGATCCTTCTTACATTTCTTCAATTAGAGTTTGTATTGTGCTTAGATGATCAGTTTAATAATGTTTGTGGTGTATATTAACTGCTTGGAATTAAAACGATCTAGGCAAAGTCATCGCATTTTCTTGTTTGGATTGGTTCTGAGACGATCTTGACCAAGATCGTCTTGGTTCCAAAACGACTTGGAAATGAGACGATCTTGTCAAGACCGTCTTAGTTCCACATACTTGTTTTTCTTGTAAAACCCCTGAGACCAAGACCAAGACGATCTTGTCAGGATCGTCTTAGGGTCTGTACGCTGTGTGGTTGTTGAGAATTTTTCAAAACTCAATTGAATGGGTAACTGATTTCATATGAAATCGGTTTTGCTCAAAACTAATTCTTTCATATATAAGGGGAAACCATGCTCAATTTTTTCCAGAAATTGATGACATAATTTAAATTTATATTTCTAAGTATTAAAATTTCTCAAAATTGAAGTGAAGTGTTTTGTCACTTGATTTCCAAGACGATCTCACCAAGATCGTCTCAATTTTCCTTCACTTCAAAAGGATTTTCAATAAAGGTTTTTAAGACGATCTTCACCAAGATCGTCCCATTTCCTTTTTCCCATACTTAAACTTTTTTCAAGGAGCACAACTTAAGACGATCTTCACCAAGATCGTCCCATTTCTTCTTCATATACTTAAACCATTTTCTTCTCATAAACCTTGACACGATCTTAACAAGATCGTCCCACTGCTTTTCAAAGACTTAACATTTTTTTTAAGTGTTAAGACGATCTTCATCTAGATCGACCCATCTTTCTGCTTCCATTACTTAAAGTTTTCCACAATGGTCGGATGATCTTTCCAAAGTCATCTTGTTTTTCAAAACCTGAGTTGAACCTCAGAACGATCTTATCAAGATCGTCCTAGTTTCCATACTTAGAAATTTTTTTCAGTTTTAACAATTTTTTTTGAAACCCTAATTTTTGTGTGGTGTGACTAAGTGCTTTAGATAGTCATATAATTGCAATATATTTGAGATACGAGGAATTGAACGCCTTTGTGTACTTCCTTGCTATTCTCATGTATCTTGTACTTATATGATTATATTCTATTTTCAAAGTTATATATATATACTTCTATATATGAAAATATAAGGAATTGAACGCCTTTGTGTACTTCCTTACTATATTTATATATGGAAATATGTATCTAACTATTCTATGTTTATTTTCTCATATCAAATTATTTGTATAAAGCACACTGAGTTGATCGCCTATGTGAACCTCTTTGAATTTTATATAAATAATTTGTATGAAACTTGTTATTTGGTATTCAAACATTACTTTATGTATGCGTTAAACTGTTTTATATCTTAAAATCAGAAAATTAAAAAATGGAACATCAAGATCAAGTTGAACATGATGAAGTGATTGCCCTAAATGAATCAATTGAATAAATTCTTGTTGTTGGCAACTCAAAGAACATGAGAAACAATCGAGCTCTATCTGATCCATTTGTTGCTCCGGGATTCCCAATTGTCCCGAGAATTCTTCACAATCATCCACTCTCATATGTTCTTACTGTCGAAAGAGACTTACCTGAAGTTTATCTGTTTGAGATGTGGAGAACAATAAGTTTTGTTCAACCTCAAGATCCATCTTCTTCAAGATCAAAACCAAAACATAAATCTCCCGAACTTCGCCGCCAAGGTTTCTTTCAATACCAACTGAGCTCTGAAGATAGAGTGTATAACTTTGAGTTCAACCTTGATGACTTCAAAAGAACTCTGATGCTTCCTGAAGCTAATTCTAATGGACATGTTAATTTTGATGAGTTTGAGTCCAATGATATAATGTTTGCTGCATTAATCTCACTTGGGTATGAAGGTCCTTTGACCAAGACTAGAGACTTCAAGCTGAAGAATCTACCCAAGATCTGGTATTATGTATACTCTATCCTCAGCAACTGCTTGACTCCATATACAAGAGGGATGGATAAGACTCAGCCTATGCTGCATATCTTTTATGGTCTTGTCTTTGATAGACATTACGACATCGCTCAACTTCTGTGGGATCAATTGATAGTGTTGGTTAATGGAAAAATCTCAGCTCCCAAGAAGTATATTCCATTTATCAGATTTCTGACAGTAATTGTCCATGCTGCAGTTAGACATGAGAAAAGCATTCTGAGACTTCATGATGATACAAAAGTTACACTCCAACAGTACAAGTATGTTAGAGACTCTAGAAATGCAAGTTATACATACTTAATTCCATCACATTTGCTGCATTTGGTTTCTGAATCTAATGATGATTTGAAAGGTTACCTGGACTGGATTAGAACAACTCTGGGACCGGAAAGCCTCCCGGTTCCTGCCCAAGTTGTGCATAGGACACCAAGTGAGGGGTTAAAGAGAAAAAGAAAAGAGCGTGAGGGTGTATCCAGTTCCAGTGAGCCTAAGAGAAGAAAGATTGTGAAAGGTCAAAAGTTTGAGTTGAAATTAAGTAAGAAAGTTTTTCAGAAAAAGAAGAAGGGGAGTTTGTCAAAGAAATTGAAGAGAAATACTCCAGCTGAACCTTCTTCACCTGCATCTTCTGAGGAGACAGTTTCTGTTGCTGGGTCTCCAAAGCCAATTAGATCTCCTCCACCAAAAACAACTACTTTGAGATCATCTTCACCCAAAACACCGTCACCTCAAAGATCATCAACTTCATCATCATCTCCATCTTTACCTAAATCACCTCAAACACCACAAACACCTATTCATCAATCATCACCACTTCCCGAAATCATCTCACCAATACCACCAACAATGGAACAAAACCAACCTCAAATCGTTGCTTCACAAATCTATTCATCATCATCATTTCCTCGATCTCCTCCACCCACATATTTTCAAGGCCGAATGAAATCAATTCCTGTTAATATCCGTAAAACATTCAAGAAATCTCGATTTGAATATGATCTATTTCAATCAACACAAGAAGATGCTCATGACTCCAGTGATGCTGAGTCTGATTCTGATGATGCAAATATGTTTGCAGATGATGTCATGGACATCCCGGAGGAACAAGGTGGAAATGAGGGAGGGGTTGAAAATACCAGAGAGGATGAGAGGTCCGGGCTAGGAGAAAGGCAAAAAGAAACGTTGGCCTCCATTTAGTTCAAAACATCTATCAACGCCGGGTTCGCCCTAGGATAGAAGTCGAGAGCTCCCAACTCTTGCAAGGTCAAACCTCCGTAAGCCATTCGGAAGTCTCTCTATAGACTGACGTCTCATTTTTTCATGAGCAAAATCCACGTATTCCATTCCATTCTCCATCTGAGTTTGTGAATGTTGAAACACAAGAGACATCTGCTCCTCTCTTGGACTTCATTTTTGCACGTTTGTCTAGTACCCCACTTAGGACACCTTTTGCACCTTTTGTGATCCCATATGCACATCTAGGTGATGTTGGCGGAACAAACATAGAGAGATCGGCTATTTTGCCCTCTCAAGGATTGTTTGGAAGTCCTTCCATTGCTAACATCACGCCAGCTTTGAACGAAGGCGCCTTAGTGGCTAGATCAGTTGTGCGACAGTCTGAGTTCCTTCGAGCTCAATCTGTTGTGTCAGCTCTTCATGCCTTAGGCATAACGGCAAGTCTAAGTGACTCCGGAGTTATTCACCTTCATTTCCCAAAGGATTCTGGTTGTGAAGCCGAATCATCAACTGTTGATCATACTTTTGAACCAACAGGAAAACCTGAGACAGTAATGATGTCTTCAGGTCACTCGGTAGACTTACTTGAGGCCACTGAAGTGCCAGATTCTGTTATTCCTCTTCCCATTGAAGCTCAAAGGTTGGTATCCCAGTTTGTTGAAGGGATTGAAGAAGGTCAGAGAAGTGCATTGCTTGTTTCTAGAAATATCTTAACTGGAAAACTTCCTGCCACTGAATCAAGTTCACCATCATCAAGATTTCTTACTGGAGGTGCTTTACGTATTGGTACTCCAGTAGCATCTTCAATACCAATTCGTGCAACTACTACACCCCCATCAATTCAAAGAACAACACCAACAACAACAATCCAAACAACAACAACAATTCCATCATCACCAATTCACCACATCATTCTTCCAGTTCACCAACAACAACACCAACACCAAATACTCAATCATTCCCTGATCCCAGTTCACCACATCATTCTTCCAGTTCTTCTTCTGTATCTTCTGACTCTGCCGAATATCTAAGTGATTGCTCACCAAAACGTCTTGCCACCAGTGGTCTATCAACCGACACTCTTATTGTTTCTCTCATGCATCGGTTGAGATCCGAAGAACCACATCTCTCTTCCCATAAATGATCAATCTTTCAATCACTTCTTGCATACATGTCATTTCAAGCTACACAACAAGAGAATAAAGCTGAAGTTGAAGCTCTTCAGAAAAGAGTTCGTGAACTTGACCAACAATGTCGACTGGCCGATATCTCCAGAAGTCGGGATGATCAGGATCCTGATGATTAACCCGAGGGGGAGAATATAAGAGATATCGGAGAAGGTTATGAAACTCAAGAACAAAGTGGTCAAGAACAAACTGTTCAAGATGTGATTCAAGATCAAACAAATCAAAATCAAGATCAAATACAAGCTCAAGCTTCTTCAACTCATGTTCATGAATCGAATTCAGATGATCTACCACCACTTGTCAGACATATTTCACACTATTATTCCACAACTTCAAGTTCTGATGAGTCAAGAAATCGTGATCCATTTCAACCTGAAGATGATGAGTCTAATTCATCTGATTCTGATGATCCTGATAATGATCAAACAAGTAAACAATCTCAGCAAGAAACATATGGAAAAGACATATTTGAAGAGATTGTCTATTATCTAAAAAACCCAGAAAATCTTGAGACTCCTAGTGAGCTTGCACAAGGAGTCAGACATCCAAGAATTTCAAGAAGCAGAATTTGGCAGATTAATGAGGGTTATTTCACTGAGAACTATGAGCAGATCTTGGATTTAAGTACCAAGCCTGAAGACATTGTGTGCAAAGTAAGATATCTTGAAGAAAGAGTTTTCCAGATTTATTGCATGCCAGACGAAAGATTAAACATGACATTGAATCGTTTGAGAGCATTCTTTTTGTTCAGACATAAAGATCGAAGAGATGCGTACATGGAATTGATGAATGCTGTAAGTTCTGTGAGAGAAGAATGGTGGTATAGGCAGTTTGAAAGACCAATCACAAGAGTGCTAGAGTTGTTTGTTCCCCTGGTAAAACACAACATGAGACTTGTTCGATTTAAAGTTCGCAGAGCAGATGGTTGTATGTATGTTGTTCAAGAAGAATCTTTCCAAGACTTGAAAATCTCAGACATCATGTTCCTCTACAATCAATATCCATATTTGATTATCAAGACTCCTGATCAACTTCAAGCCTATGAAGCATTGAAAAGCCACCTTCAAGCCTTAATCAGATTTTATGAATTCAATGACTTTCAGATCGGCTTAGAAAGAAGAACTAGCAAGATTAACCTCACAAAACCAAATCAAAGAGCAGGAGGTTATGAGCTAGATTCATTTCAAATTGGAGATGTGATTGAAGACTTGGATGGGTTTGTCTTCATTAACCGTTTAAAGAGAAAGATCTTTATTCGTGCTTCAGATTTTCCCAAGTACTCTGATGGTACTTTGAACTATTGCTTGTCAATTCTAAGTGAATTAAATGAAGATTCTGATGATGAAGAAGATGATCACATCAAGTCTCAAAGAGGAAATCATATAAGACGTATCAAAGCTGTTCTTGAGATGCGTCAAAGAATAAGAGATCTTATTGTTGAAAGGACTCCCAAGGCTTAAGAAGGAGTAAGACATACTAAGACAGGCTCATGGGTTCTTTGGAATCCTAGTCACAAACATGGTCCTCATAACATTCGACCAGTGAATTTCCAAGACAACATTCGATTGCCAGATGAACGTCCTGAAGGTGACAACTGGCATTTCATTCCAAAGAAGTATTGGAAAGACACTTGGATAGTTATAAGAAAAGAGCCTTCTGGAATTCAAAGAATGACAAGCCTACAACATCAACAGCTGCTCAAAGTTATAAGAAAAGAAAGAACAAGCAAAGGAGAGCAAGCATGAGGAGAAGACATCAAAGGAAGAGATGATGGACAATAAGATTGAATGTAAGAAATATAAATAGTGCTTAGTTGTAATTAAAAACATTGTATGCTTATGTACTAATTGTAAGGTTGAGGGGGAGCTTTTGTAAGTTTCCTTAAAGTATAAATACCCCTCAAACCTTCCTTCCTTGTAACCTGATAACTCATTTCTCACACATTTTTACAGATTGAATGTAATCAGATCATTCCATACACATATCTTTCTCTCTCAAGAACACACACTTACACACACTAACCACCATTGTTGAACATCTATCTTCCGCATCAAAACACGAATCATTTGCAGTTTTACAATAATACTATGAGAACTTTAACCATAAATTTATATAAAAGATCTTTAAAATAATAAAGAAAATTATTTAAACTTACCAAAGTTTGCTTTGACAATGAGATGATTAATAATAAAAAAAAAATATTTGATGTTGTGATGTTTTGTTTGTTGATCGACAAGAGAGAAAAAGAAATCAAAAAGGGTTTTAGTTTTTTTTTTTTATTTATTTAGGGTATAGTTATTATATATATATATGGAGATAAGTGTTTTAGTTAGTTTATGATTAGACTTAATGCATCATAAGAATTCTAATGGAATTAAAATTCCTTGCTCACCGTAAATTGTTAAAATATATATATGACCGAAATTTTTTTACTAAACATATGATATTATACTATTACTATTACCATCTTACTACTTATACTGATTATATATTTTTATAATTATTGATTTTGTTCACCACTAAACAGCGTATACTAATTTATCAATGTCTAGAAATAAATATGACTAACAACTACAAGTCTAGAAATTACGGGGATAGTTATAGTCATCTACGTTTAGGAAGATCAAATATCTCAATCCTAAACTATTGAAATTCAAGTAATAGAAATCCCATATTGGAAATGATCACCACATTTCTATGCTTGTTATACTATATAGGCATATTGACTAGTCAAGAAATTTGGAATGTAAGTTAGAGACTGTAATAAATTACCAGTTTTGGTGACGGATGTCACACCAGTATGATGTAGATTGCAGCGAGTACACTTAGGATAAGCTCCAGAGTACCTTGTAGGTTCTGTTGCTGTAGTCACCGCATAGTTCTTCAAGATCTTCCCCTTCTTACTTGGGGGTTCAACTTTGTTCTCCACCACTTCTTCAGCCTTCCTCTTCCCCTTATCAGCATTCTCAGTCAAACCTCCTGATCTGATTATGTCTTTGGTCAAGGTCTTAGCCAGCATAGTTGCCCTTGACATGGTCTTAGGGCCTTTACTAGTGAGGTCACGACGAATCTCTGGAAGCAAACCCCAAATAAAACGATCAATCTTCTTTTCTTCAGTGGACGCCAAATGTGGTACAAGTCTGGCAAGCTCATTGAACCTCAAAATATACTTCTCAATCTCCAACCCTTCCATCTTCAAATCCCAAAACTCTTGTTCTAGTTCTTGCAATGCATCTTTAGTACAGAATTCAGCTCTCATCATTGTTAGAGCACATAAAGTGCACAATCTGTTGTCCGATGCAATAATTCTAAAAGGCTGAGAAATTCGTACAATTATGCTTACGAAGTTTAAGTTCGTAAGAACTATTAAGTTAGTAAGGCCCAGCCCGTTTGTACGAATTTGATAGCCCAGTTCGTTTGTACAGCCTATAAATATAAGTCTTAGGTCACGAATTTAAGTTGATGATTTAGTTGCAACATAAAGTCATTCACTAGGTTCTCGAGGTAGAGATCTATACCTCGAGATACCGCCTAAACTATCACGATTTGTCTCAATGATTGTAATCCGTAATCATTGTAGATGTTGTTCATACGGATTCATCTTGTAATCATATGATTAATGATAGTATTTTTGTGTTTATCTCCTGTTCTTATTATCTTCGTGTGTGTTTATCATGATAATCATTAATTAACCCTAAAGACGATCATAGACGGATTCCGCACATCTATGATTGTTAGATCTCGTGTTAATCGATCCGGGAACGTGCTGAATAACGTTTTCACAAGTGGTATCAGAGCTTTGGAGGATGATATTTCCTCAAACGAGATCTGAAAATTAGGTTTTTGATGAAGAATTTCGACCAGATCTGCTAAATTCATTTTAAGTTCATCTCACGAAGATAGGAAACGAATTTAACTTTAAATTCGTTCTAAGTTCATCTCACGAAGATAGGAAACGAATTTAACTTACGAAGTTAGTTGTTCTTACGAACTTAAGTCTTAACTTCGTACAGATGAGGTCTTCACCTTACGAACTTAACCCAAAATAGCCAAACACACCTCACGAACTTAACCTTTTTCACCTCACGAACTTACACTTACGAACTTAGCATTTGGTTGCAAAGTAACTTTGTTCTTACGAAGTTAGATTGCACTTACGAAGTGAGTTTGACTCACGAACTTAAACTTCGTTTCATGCAGACTTAGTTCTTACGAAGATAACATCTAAGTTCGTGCTGATGTCATCAAGAAGTTAGTTTAACTGAGAGTTGATGTCATTACAAAGATAGTCGTTCTAGCTGAGACAAGTTTGTATATGGTTCTTATTAGACGACGAAGATGTTCTCAAGCTACTTTAGAGGTTCAGTGTGTTTCAACATCAGAAGATCAATTACATGGAAGCACACAACAGGGTAGATATAAAAAAAAAAAAAAAGTAAAAAGGCGGGAAATCTCGAGTAAAATTTAATTTCTTCTATGGTCTTAGAAGTGGATTTTTACGCGAGATTCAAAATTTGGTAATGGTCAAAAAATTTTGGTCCGTTTTCGCGCATATTTGGCACGGTTTCGGCACAAAATTTCGACAATCATCAAATTTTTCCTACCATCTTAGATTCAATAATTTACGTAAATACCAATGTTTCACGTAAAGGTGTTTTTCCCAGAAAATTTGGACGGAAAATGGTGTACCCTGTTACCGGCGAAGAGTTTGCAGTTGTTATATGCTCTAGGCCATTTGGAACCTCATACAGGATAGGAGATACCTAAGACAGGCTGAAGTTCAAGATTTTTGCAGAGAAATAGGGGGGATAAAACTTTCAGTCCTCGGTATTTCTAAGCAAAAATATGAACTACTCGACATTCATTGAAGATTAAAGGTTATTCTGTTCATTCATTCAGTTTAACGGTTGATGGTGATTAAAGTATTATAATGTTCGAGTTTGAAGATCATCATGTTATTATTGGAGTATTATTAGAAGTTGATCTTTTTGATATAGTGGTTTGAACTGTTGAAATGTTGGTGCAATGAAGCTGGTTACTTGTTGTTGAGTATTTGAAGATTGAATCTTATCTATATTCCAAGACATAGAGATGATATCAGGTGACTGAGAGGAGCAGTCATGAAGATAAAGATCTTTATGTATGGCAGCGTATACAACTGAAGAGGATATCTGATTAGAAAGGCTTCGGGTGATTGGTAGAGTTGTGAAGATACAAGACAGAGTCAGACACTGCTAGTTGAGACATGATTCATGATACTACAGTTTGTGATTCAAGCTACAGAGTTTCTTATTTTTGTGAGAGCTGATTGATTTGATGTTGATTGTTGGAAATTCAACTCCGCCATTACATGCCAATTAAGCAAGATGAGCAGAGTCTCCGGCAATAAATCCTAGGGTGGAAGATTGCTGATGTTTAATTTGGAGGTGCTACTACTGAGGGGGAGAACTACAGCGAGAAGTGTTGGGTTGGTTAGTTTTCATAAAGATATAGAGATTTTGTAGGTTGAAGATCAGATTGCAGTTTCAGAAGATCGAGTCTCAACATTGAAGATCCGATATCTCAAGTTAAGGGGGAGGCTATTCATTTAGACTTTCTATAATTAATATCGGTTTGTGAAGAATTGATTGCACCGGCCAAGGGGAGTTTGTTAGAGCACATAAAGTGCACAATCTGTTGTCCGATGCAATAATTCTAAAAGGCTGAGAAATTCGTACAATTATGCTTACGAAGTTTAAGTTCGTAAGAACTATTAAGTTAGTAAGGCCCAGCCCGTTTGTACGAATTTGATAGCCCAGTTCGTTTGTACAGCCTATAAATATAAGTCTTAGGTCACGAATTTAAGTTGATGATTTAGTTGCAACATAAAGTCATTCACTAGGTTCTCGAGGTAGAGATCTATACCTCGAGATACCGCCTAAACTATCACGATTTGTCTCAATGATTGTAATCCGTAATCATTGTAGATGTTGTTCATACGGATTCATCTTGTAATCATATGATTAATGATAGTATTTTTGTGTTTATCTCCTGTTCTTATTATCTTCGTGTGTGTTTATCATGATAATCATTAATTAACCCTAAAGACGATCATAGACGGATTCCGCACATCTATGATTGTTAGATCTCGTGTTAATCGATCCGGGAACGTGCTGAATAACGTTTTCCAGAATTTCAGCAACTTGAGTAGCAAGATTCGGCATCATCGCAGTCATGCGGTCAGTGATGAGGTTTGCTACATCTTCCAGGGTGAAGTTGACATTAGCATTAGTACTAGGTTCAGGTTCGGCAGCTGATGCAACCTTAGCTTTTCGTCCACGTTTAGCCGGCATCCTTCTATGCCCCTAATAAGACGGAAAATATGAACTCGATTACGTTTCACACAAGTCTATAGCTCCAAGCACGTAGTACGTTAATAAATGATCGTTGTTAGCACAATATATGAACAAGAACAGTCGTCGGTCGCACGATAAGGATCTATAGTCGTATAAGCTCTAAGGCCTATAATCGAAGTACTAGAACGTATGCCTTAAGAGAACGAATGAACTAGAACTGATATGAATGAAGAACGAGATTGCACGAAGTTCTTAACAGAGCTTTAAGAAATGGATGACGCCTTTAATGACACACTTTGAGGTCCTAGGTACTTTTACCGTAATTAGATGTAGTTGATCAGGTTACATCTAATTAGGGTAAGAGTACTTACTACTCAAACCGGTCATATAAAGGATCACCTCAGAGTGGATTCAAGTTATAGCTCGAGTTTTCCCGTAGGAAGAAGCTCGGTGTTCACTATAACCATGGCTCTGATACCAACTGTAACACCCCGCTAAAGCGGAATATACGGGATGCACAAATAAGCACAATTGCACACAGTACAAGTTCCAACACAGCCAATAACATTAAGAAGAGAAGAAGTACGATAGTTATTACAGAACATGGGATATACCCAAAATAGTCAATAATCAAAAGACAGAACAATTATCTTTAAGTACCAAAGTCTTGAACTGAATAAGCAAAGGGAGGTCTTCACAGCTCCTGGTCCTGAACGCTCGAACAGTTGCCAAATGAATGAACTAAAGAGAGGAAGACTCCTATGCTACAAGACCTAATAGCCTAGCCTGAAAAACATGTAAGTTTAAAAGGTCAACTACGAAAGTAGTTGGTGAGATTCACATAAAGTACTATTTAGTTTATATATATATCATATGTATAGTAAGAACAAGGTCATAATGTCTGCACGCTTACCAAAAGTACTCTGTAGTAGTATGAACAGCACAAGAACAAATAATGAACTGTAAATATATTGTCATTGCTAACCCGATTGGCCAGAACTGAACTGTAATGTAAGATATGCTCATAATATTCAAGTATGTCAAGTAAGATCTAGATCAGAACTAGAACAGATAATATGCATCCTCCAGAACTGCGGAGAATGAGGGTGAGCCTACCCTAAACAGCGCTATCCATAATTACCTACGGTTCAATCCCTAAACTGTGGGATATGAATTGATAGCAGTGAATAAGAACTGAACAAGAATAAGTACGAATTAGAGCATGGTAAGGAACAAGTACAGTAAAATAAATGTATTTAAGGATCTTGCCCATTCAAGACTTAAATACCCTTTTTTAAATAATTAAGAATCATATCATAAGTATCTCATAAGTTCATATAAAAGTACGTAAAATAGTTCAAGAACATATGTACAAGTATAAAATAGTTTTCATGCTTTTCAGTTCCCGAAAAAAGAACTTGAACAAAATGTACGAAAAGGGGATTAGTGAACTCATAGTGATCTGGTACAAGCACAGTTTATAAGCACAGAGAACAAGCACAGAGATAGACAAGTTATATCTATCAAAATCCAAGCACGTCCTGATGGAAGCCTAAGTACAAGTCATTGATCATAAATAAGTACGTATATTAGTTCATGAGATTAATTATTCACTGAAATGTCCTTGATGAACTGATGATTTGGTCCTTGACGATCTTTGAACATTTTGACTCAAAATGAGTTTGATTGAACTTAGGTACTTGAACCAGACTCGTTCTGAACATCTTTGAACTCACACACATGTAATTATAATGTTAATGGGTTGAACATGTCTTTAATATTGATCTTTAGTCTTAAGAACTTAATTTGATTGTTCATAGAACTTGCACTTTAATGATTACGATGAATCATGACTTTAATGTACTTGGTCAATGATTGAGCAATGATCTTCGCTAGAATTCGAGTTTAGACTAGTCTTGACATGTTTGTACAACCTTTTTGTGTATATGATCGTAATGTATAGAAGCTAGGAACTGGTCTAGAAGTTATGTACAAGATCTGGTCGATTTATGTTTTAGTATGACATGTTATAGGTGCAAGATCAATTTAGAGTTTCAAAGTCGTCCTAGGGTTCCAAGGTCCAAAATCGTCCCATATGCTGGTTCAAGATCGTCCTAGACTTCATTAGGTTCAAGATCGTTCAAGAGTACTAGGTCAAGATCATTTTTGGATCACTAGCCAGAATCGTCCTAGATCACTAGCCAGGATCGTTTCAGAGTTTCAAGAACAAGAACAAGGGTGCGTGGTCATTTTAGTTCAAGAACGATTGTTTGAGCGAAACCAATCTAAAGGATTAGTTACCCAAGAAGTGCAAGGTTCCCAACCACAACAACGAAACAACATCACAACACAACACAAGATCAAACGAGCAAGCACACCATGGTACAAAAGGGCTGACCTAGGACGATCTAGGCATCAAGATCGTCCTAGCAGGACCGTTTTAAGGTCAAGAACAGGTACGAGCTTAACAATAAGGTCTAGATCGATTTCAGGACTTGTTTGGACATAGCACTAGTACAAATATGCACAATAACATTATCTCATAACACTTTTACTAATTATCAAGATCAAATATCACATGAAGAAGTTGTGACTTCAAGAACAAGTTGTACCTTCATTTTCAAAAATGGGCTTTGTAGATTAAAGCATGTTATAACCCAAATTTGTTCACACAAATGTTATTAAACACATTTAGACACAAACCCATTAACTATTAACACGATTTTCATTCAAAAATTGGACCAAATCATCAAGAACATGAACTTGAAAAAGTACATTTTTAATTTGATCAAAAACCCATCAAATGTTGCTGTTGCCTGAGAAATGATTCAAGAAGTGTGTTTTGATTATCACAAGAATGCTAAAAGTACAAAAGATTTCAATTGAAAGTATCAAAATCAAAAGATGCTCTTGTGTGTGTTTTATGGTGTGGTGGTGTATGTTTTAGTGAGAGAAAAGTGAGATGGAGAAGATGAAGAGAATGGGGGTTTCTCTCTCTAGCTCTCTATTTATACACTTCCATAATAAATGAGCTTAATAAGTGCAAGGACTATTTGCGAACATTTTGAACTAGAACTTTTATGAACACGAACGTTTACGAACCGAACTTTTGTATTTTATCATTTTTAATCATAAACTCATCATATAACTCAAGATTTAAGATCAAATTGACCTTCATATAAGCACATAATTGAGTCTAAAGCAAGTCAAGAACTTAAATAGATTGAACTGTCTAGCCGTTCTAATGGCGAAAGTACGACTCGAGGAACTTATTTAGAACATTTCTAAGACGGTTGTTACAATGCTACTATCAAAATTAAAATCAGCTTGAGTATTTTCTCCTTCAATTTCTTCTCGATTTCCTGCTGTTTTTAACAATAGAAAATTTTACAAAAAAATAGCTCCTTAAATAAAATATTTTTGATAAGAAAAATCAAAATTATTAATAACATGTAGACTTTTTTTCATACCAGCTTGTTCTTTGTCTTTTGTGGCAATTTTTATTACATCTCTTTTTGACTTCAACACAGTATTATCTGAGGCATTGGACATGCTCTTATCAAAAACCATTTTGGTTTTTTCTGTAAGATATCTGTTATGGGTGAAATTTCAGGTTTCATTATCTTGGGACCTCAAGATCATAGACCTTCAGGATCTTAACACGCCTTGACAAATTACTAACGATAAACTTCAAGTATTGTTTCTATGAGAATATTATGCAGGTAACTTGATATTTATCTTAAGGGAAATATCTCTAACGATATAAAAGAGATTCAACACATGTTGTTAGATCCAGTTTAAGCTATAAACTGGAGCTCTCCAGCGGCATCTGGAGAGCATGAAGAATTGTCCAAAATATTAGAAGTCCAGTTGCATTGTACAGTTTAAGCAACTGATGACTTCCTCCAGTTGAGATCTGAAGACTAGAATCTGAAGACCTTCCTGTTGAAGTCGAAGACAACAAATGGAAGACAGAGATTGGCAATGGCAGCGAAGCCCAGTTGACAATCTACCAGATCAATCAACTGGAGAATCCTCCAGTGTAAATGCTCTTACAAAGCTTTACACTGATCACGAGGAGGACCTTTTACACTACATCCTTTTAACCAGACAATAATCTTGTCTGGGGATAAAAGTGCAAAGATGTAGAGTGGTTGAATAAAGTAACCTTTTGTCTTACTTTATTTAGCACACACAAAGGATTATTTAACAATACTTTTGTGTGCTGTCAACCATATTTGTACGTCGAAGTTGAGATCCCAATGCTCATACTTCGACTATAAATAGAGGTCCTTGCACAAGCATTTTCATAACTTTGCAAATACATACATTCTGCAATATTGGTGAACTTGTGCAATATTCTCTCAATCGCAAAAAGGAACATTTCACAACTTTAAGTGTTTCGATTGTTTAGGAGAATTTCCAAGTTTAGATCAATTGTATTTCATAGGTTGTTAGGATATTTACATTCTTGTATTATCTTGGTTCCGCAACAACCTTGTATTTTATTTAAACAATTAATAAATAAAATACACTTAAAAAAACACATATTGTCTCACCAATTTATATACTTGTCATTTATATTATTGCATTGTATTTACTTACTCATACTGTCACCTTAATAAGTTTACCTCCAGTTAACCTGGTACACAATCAATCCAAACTGGTAAAGTCCAGATTAATTGATTATGTTGCAAAGTTCACTCACCATTGACATAGAGGTGTCTTCAGCACCCATCTAGCAATAGTTTGGGACTTACAAGTGGTATTAGAGCAGGCAGGTTGAATTGTTTCAATTCTATAACCTAGGTCTGCTTCGATGGCTGCTGAAGGTGAGAATGGTTCTGGTCCAAATGAATCTAATCCTAATGTTACAACTCCTTTAAATACTAACCCTCCTCCTCCTCCTCCTACTCCTGGATCTAACCATGTCCATGTACATTACTCCAACACTCCTGTTCCCAAATGCGATGGGAATGGTGAGACCTTTGGTACATGGAAAGCTAGAATGCTCTTGCATTTTTGTGGGATAGAGAGGTATATGTTGAAAATCCTTAAGGATGGACCATATATACCCATGTCCAGTGGTGTTAGCCTTCTTCTTGACCCTACTGGGAGAAGAGGTACCAGGGAAAAGTCTAAGGAACATTGGTCAATGAGGATCGCAAACAGGTTGATCTTGATACCAGACTGAAAAACATGATCCTTACTGTTGTTCCTGAGGAACTAATTCCAACACTTGTGCTGTTTCCTAGTGTTAAATCTATGTGGGATAAATTAGTTCTCCAGTTTGAAGGAGGAAATGACACCATTGTCACCAGAAAGGTTGCTCTTAACAAAAAGTATGAATCCTCTTTGCTCTTCCTAATGAAAGCTTAACTGGTACTTACACCAGATTTACCAGCCTAATTAATCAACTTAGAGGCTTGGGAGTGGAGAAGGATAAGGATATTCTTCTTGAGAAATTCTGTGATGTCTTGCCATCCAAATGGGCACACATGGTTCTTGTCTTAAGACAAGGTAAGACCTTGCATAGCCATACTCTTGCTTCCCTTTATGGAGCCTTCAGATTCACTGAAGATAATGATGTTGCAAGAATGTTGGCTGAGCAAGATGCTTTAAACCATGCTCAGAGTTCCAAGGTAACCAACCTTACTGAACTCTGGCCTAACCACAAATCATAGTAATGGTTGTGAGGAAACTGACGATGATGATCTGGTAGCTATGATTGCTAAAACCTTTAATAGGTTCAAGCATAAATCTAATCGATTTAATGGGTCCAATAATGCTTCCAGTTCAAATTCTCTGGATAAGGCCAATCTTATCTGCTACAAATGTGGTAAGAAAGGTCATTTCATGAAGGAATGCAGATCTAGTCAGATGAACAACCAAACTGGTCCTGTTGTCCCAAATTTTGTTAAAACTGATGATTATAAGGCCAAATACAAGAAACTTAAGGCCCAGATTGCTCTCATGTCTCTTGAACAAGAAAAAGAGAAAGAAAAGAACAAGTGCATGATGGCTCAAACTGAAGGAAAATGGGAACTCTCTGATGATTCATCTAATGATGAGGAAGAGATTAGAGATGTGTGTTTCATGGCATTAGAAAATCAACAACCAGTGGTGAAAGATGATGTTGTTTCTGGAAGATGGGTGGACATCATTTTAAAGAAGGTAAGAGATTATGATGTTGAGTTAGATACAGAACTAAAACTAGATATTGCTAAATCATTGAATGATGACCTGTTATTTGTTGAAACTATGAGAACTGACTGTGAAAGATACTTGGAAACTGTTTTGGTTGAATTTAACAACATGAAAGGTCCAATAAATGATTTGCAAAGTGTCCAGTTGGCTCTCAAAGAGTCAGATTTGAAAAATGAGGCATTGGAAAGAGATAACCAAAAACTAAAATTTGATCTTGAAAAGGAACACATGGTTATCAATTCTTGGGTACAAGCATCTGGTAAAAATTATGACGCTTTTCAAAAACCATTGATGCACAAAAAACTGCCTGGAAATCTGGTGATCTTCAGATGGCAGCTGTTTTACCCACAATTCACCAAATGCCAGAATCTGTTAGAGTTGAGACTCCTTATGACTCCTCTGACTCTGCCAAATCTGAATCCATTGAGACCAACCATGTTGAGGTCAAAACTGGAGCCAAGAAGGCTAAAGCTCCAGTTAAAAAGGAATCAGGTGACATTCCTCTACCTCACAAGTCCAAAGAGTCCAAAACTCAAAAGACTAAAACCCCCGTTGAGCCCAAGTCCATGGGCCAGCAGCCTGTTGAGAAAAACATTTTGTTAAAACTGGAGAATCAACTCCAAAATTTGTCAAGGCAGGTACAAAGTTGTACTGCCAAAATTAAAAATTTGGAAGGAGCTTCATCTTCTTCAGTTGAAAAACAAAATGTCAAAACCCCTCTTCAAAAACAAAAGACAAAACAATCTGCTCAGAAAGGAGCAAAATCTGAAAAGAAAAAGGAGGTTAAAATTCTACTCAAACCAATTGTTTTTACTCCTGAAGCTGGAGAGAACCCTCCAGTTTCTTCATCCAGTTCTACACCAAGTCAAACTCTTGAGACTTCTCAGAAGGAGTCCAATGGACCCATCAAGAAAAGATGGGTTCACAAAAATAACTAATTGTTTACTTGGGTGTGCAGGGCAATCGAAAGAAGAATATCTGGTATCTGGACAGCGCTGCTAGCCGGACTATGACCGGATATAAGCCCCTGCTGGAAGAGTTCACTGTTTGTGATGGACCGGCAGTGACATTTGGTAATGACGGAAATGGGAAAACTGAAGGATATGGTGTTGTTGACAATAGGCAGATCCAGTTCACAAGAGTTGCATTTGTTAATGGTTTGAAATATAACCTGATAAGCGTCAAGCAACTTTGTGATGATGGATATAGGGTACTATTCGATATTGCTCAAGGCACTGTTTTTAACAAGGATTGGAAGGTGGTGATGATTGCAACAAAAAAAGGGAATGTGTACATCATAGACATGGAGCCTGCTCCAAAAGAGCATTGCTTCTATGCCAAGGCTGATGAGGACACTAACTGGCTGTGGCATAAAAGGTTATCCCACCTTAACTTCAAAAATATCAACAAGTTGTCAAGAAAGCAACTGGTGGATGGGATACCTTTGTTTTCCTTCAAAAAGGAAAAGCCATGTCCAGGGTGTGAGATGGGCAAGAAGAAAAGAGCCAGTTTCAAGACCAGGCAGAATTTCAGTATCACTGAACCTCTTCACATGCTTCATATGGATCTCTTTGGTCCAGTGAATGTTCAAACTAAAGCTGGCAAGAAATACACTTTAGTTGTGGTCGATGAATACACCAGGTATTGTTGGGTGATATTTATCAGATCAAAGAGTGATGCACCTGGTGAAATTATCTCTCTCATCAAAAGAATTGAACTCAAGTATACCAAGAAAGTGTGTCAGTTGCGAAGTGATAATGGTACATAATTCATTAATAAAGAATTGGAGACATTTTGCACTGACACTGGCATTTCTCAAAACTTCTTGTCAGCTCGTTCTCCAGAGCAAAATGGTGTGGTTGAAAGAAAGAATTGCACATTGATTGAAGCTGCCAGAAGTATGTTATCTGAATCTGGTCTTCCCACCTGTTTTTGGGCTGAAGATGTGGCAACTGCTTGTCACACCCAAAACCGGTTAGTTTATGTCAAGAGACATAGGAAGACTGCCTATGAAGTCCTCAGGAATCGTAAACCAAATATTGGATACTTTCATGTATTTGGTTGTCCAGTTTATATCTTAAACGATTCCAGTCAGTTGGGAAAGTTTGATGCAAAAGCTGATGAAGGTGTCTTTGTGGGGTATTCAGATATAACAAAAGCCTATAGAGTTTATAATTATAGACTCCAAAAGGTACATGAGACAATTCAAGTCACATTCGATGAATCAAATGAAGCAATCAACAAAAGACCAAGCCTTGATTTATCTTCAGTTGTCCCAGTTGATTTTGGTGTATCTGATCAAGTTCATCAATCAATTACTACACCAGAAAATGTTTCCAGTCATCAAGACTTGGAACCAGTTAAGGAAAAGAAGAGCTCCAGTGACACCTCATTTTATCCCTGTATCTGTTTTAATCTACCTGAAAAACTGGTAATTGGATCAGATGTACATGCCACAACAACATCAGAACCAGTTCAAGCTTCTCCAGTTCTTCAAGATATACCATTGTTTGAAGATAATCGCGTCAACTCTCCAGTTGACACTGATGATGAAGTTGAAGTAGTTTGGACTGATCCTCCTCCAGTTGCTACATTTGTTGGAAATCCTCAGGTGTCTTGCACTGATGTTGTAGTATATCAACCTAGTCAATACACTAAATGGACTGCTGCTCATCCCATCGAGCAGATTATTGGCAATCCAGATAGTGGGGTTCAGACTAGAAGAGCCACAAGAGATCAATGCTTAAACGTCACCTTCTTATCACTGATTGAACCGAAGAAGATTGACGAGGCTTTGGCAGATCCAAGCTAGGTTGAGGCTATGCAAGAAGAACTCAACCAGTTCGAAAGGAACAATGTTTGGGAACTTGTTCCTTGTCCTCCAGGGTTAAAGAAAGAACCCATTGGAACGAGGTGGGTCTACCGGAACAAGATGGATGAAGATGGCAAGGTTGTAAGGAACAAAGAAAGATTGGTTGCCAAGGGTTATTGTCAAGCAGAAGGTGTTGATTGCGATGAAACTTTTGCTCCAGTTGCAAGACTTGAAGCCATTAGAATTTTCTTGGCTTATGCTACTCATTTGCGATTCAAAGTCTTCCAGATGGATGTCAAAAGTGCGCTTCTGAATGGCAAGTTGGAAGAAAAAGTGTATGTTAAGCAGACTCCAGGTTTCGTGAATGAAAAGCATCCTCACTGGGTATATAGACTAAACAAAGCTTTGTATGGTCTTCGTCAAGCCCTAAGAGCCTGGTATGACACTCTAACTAAACATCTTCTCAACAATGGTTTTCAAAGAGGTGCAATAGATAATACCTTGTTTAATTTAAAAGAAAAAGGTAATATCTTACTGGTACAAATTTATGTTGATGACATTATATTTGGGTCAACTGATGATGGAATATGTAAAAGGTTTTCAAAAATCATGTCTCAAGAATATGAGATGAGTTTAATGGGTGAATTAACATTTTTCTTAGGTTTACAAATTAAACAAACCATGGATGGTATTTCTATTAACCAAGAAAAATATATCAGAGATTTGTTAAGAAAATACAAATATGATTCTATCCCAGCGAAAACCACAGCTATTTCAGCTCCATTAAATTTGGACTCTGACCCAAATGGCAAACCAGTGGACCAAAAGGAATATCGTGGAATGGTTGGTTCACTGATGTATTTAACTGCCAGTTGACCAGATATCATGTTTGCAACATGTCTATGTGCCAGATTTCAGGCTAATCCAAAAGAATCACATTTGCATGCTGTTAAACGCATTTTCAGGTACCTGAAAGGGTGCCCTAGCCTTGGTCTTTGGTATCCCAAAGGCTCAGGGTTAGATTTAATGGGTTATTCAGATTCAGATCATGCAGGTTGTAAGATTGATAGAAAATCCACAACTGGTGGTTATCACTTCCTAGGGGGAAAACTGGTGAGTTGGACCAGTAAGAAGCAAACTTCGGTCTCAATGTCCACTACTGAGGCAGAATACATTTCTGCGGCCAGTTGCTGTGCCCAGATTCTCTGGATCAAAAACCAGTTACTTGATTATGGTATGAAATACACAAGAACCCCAATTTTTTGTGACAACACCAGTGCAATTGCTATATCTCACAACCCAGTGATGCACTCAAAGACAAAGCATATTGACATCAGGTATCACTTCATTCGTGATCATGTTATGAAAGGAGACATTAAAATACATTTCATCCCCATTGATAAACAGTTAGCTGATGTCTTTACAAAACCTCTTGATGAGAAAACTTTTAAACATCTCATCAGTGAACTGGGTATGTTAAATCCTCATTGAACTGGAGAGGCCCTCTAGTTGAGGATGGTCCAGGTGATCCTTGATTGGTTGGAGATTGAACGCCTTGTTGTACTCAAAGACTAATCATTGATCAAATGGATCATATTTTTAGGGGGAAAAGACTCAAAATATTTTTCCAAATTCAAATTCGTTTTATTTTGAAAAATGCAACTGAGAGTCATCAGTTGAAACTGGTATCTGGAAAATCTCTCCAGTACGCTAGTTTGGTCTTATCTTAAATTGGTGGTCAACCAAATTTCATAACGTTATGTTTTACTTGGTGGATACTTGTGACACGTGATGTTACTCGAGTGTTTATCTCGCACTCACAAACGTCACCTGACATGTCTTACGTGTCAAGACTTTTTGCTGAAGGTTACTGCACTTTTTATGGGAATTGATGAAGTTAATGGGTGAGTGGAAATACCAGCCGTCATAGCATTAAATGCTTGATGGGAGGTATTAAATGTTTTTGAATTCTCAAAATTACTAAAAATCAATTTTTACAAACTATTTCAAAATTTGGGGATTAAAATATCTTTTTGTATATATTTTGGTAATATTTTATTACCTATATATACCCCCACTAAATATCTTTCTCATTTACTTCACTCAAAATTCCTTTCATTTACTCTTCCAATCATTCACAATTCGAGATCTCTTTCTCTCTTTCTTCTTTAAATCCAAAACCCTAAATCCAATATCACAAATGGCTCCTAAATCATCATCTTCTTCATCTCGTTCCCGTGATGTGAATCTACTCACTGTTGAGTATACTCCATCAGAAAATGTTTCTCGTGCTATTGGTGCTCCCATTAGTTCTAAATTGATAAAATTAAATCCAAATAATCCAATGGCATCTCTTCAAGGGCATCAGGCCGCTGACTCTCTTATTGGGAAAATCCAATCCTTTCTTCGGATTTCTCCCCTCAGCGTTGCCTTTTCTCTGAACCCAAGCAAGCTATTTCACGACTACTTGTGCGAGTTCTGGTACACAGCTTCTATTTCTGATGACTGCTCATCCATCTCCTTCTCTTTAAAGGATGAGTCAGTCCCGTGTACCATCACCACTGAGACATTGAGGGAGGCCCTTAACCTCAGTTACTGGAGACAAGATGAAAGTCTAGTGGTGATTCCCTCTAATATCAATTTCCATCAAGTCTTCCTTGACATGGGGAATAAAGAAGTTTTGGAGGGAGATGCACTGAAGACCAAGGGATCAATCACTATGAGAGGGCTTTCACCATCCTGGAAGTACTTCATGGTCCCCTTGGTGGAAAGTTTAGATGGGAGTTCTGGTGGTTTGGACCAGATAAACTCTTTCCAGGCAGAGATGGCATACTGCCTGTGGAATGAACTGAGGGTGGATTTTGCAAATATCCTGTTTAGAAGCCTGGTGTTCAAGTTGAAAGGCAACAGGGGTCCTTGTATCCCATTCTCACGATTTCTATCCCTTTGTTTCATTCTTATTCTGGGCAGAGAAGAGTACAACAACACGCAATCCTTATACTATGTGCCAGAATTATTAAGGAATCTGGACAATCTTGTGTCCACTTCTAATGAAGTCTAGATTTCCCCAAGAATGCTACTGGCATTCTCTAGAACTGATGCACCACCATCAGGTGAGTCAGAAAGACAACTGGGCGGGCCACAAAATAATAGGGACCCACTAGTTCGTCTGCAGGTGCTGTGACTGTGGCAGAAACTGGAGACCTCCCCTCAGGTATCCAGGCGGTTCCAAAAGCAAGGAGATCTACCAAAAATAGAAGAAGATCTAGATCAGGACTTGCTGTATCTGACCAGTCACAGCCTGTGATTGTGGTCCCTGTAGCAGTAGCCCATGATACTGCAACTGAGGAAAGAGCAGTTGTAGTTGAGGCTCCAGTTACCTCTTTCCAGGGAGAAGATGCTTTGGCAACGGATCCTATAACTGATGAAACCATTGAGGACACTCAAACTGGTCATCAGGAGTCTGAACAACCTGTTCAGCCACCCCCAACATTTATGGATCTTGGCATAAATGAGGGTGAGTTTCAGCTTGAGTCTTCGAACTCATCTGAGACTGAATCTGACCAGGAGATGGCTGATGTAACTGTACTTGATCAGCTCCCTTCTCTTCTTAGTCAACCCCAAGAACCCCAAGTTTCAGTTTCCCCAATAAACTTACAAAGCATAGAAATACCTCCAGTATTCGCCTCTCGCCAACTACTTTCTTTTATGGGTGTGCCTAGAAATAGACACATCCTAACACCACCGTCGCCGTCGTTCACACCTGAGCATTCTTAGCATGAACGACAACTTGAATCTCTTCCCTTCATTTCTACAACTCCTCCTCTTCTATCAACTGATGCTACTGCAACTGGAGAACCAAATATTGTCATACCTCGTCCAGTTGCACCTGTAGCTTTTAGAGCTGGTCCAGTGACACCTTCTCCTCCGTCACTGGACAACCAATTTGTGTCTTTTCAAGCCGATCTCTCGAACCTTCTCACGAGGGTTGAGGAGATTCAAAAGACACTGGATAAAAACACCAAGTCCCTCTCCAGGTACCAAAAGGATCATATGCAGAATGTCAAAGTGGTTGACCTGGGGATAAATAAGTTCTCAGCCAATGAGGACTTGGTGTTTGGCAAGCTCAATGAGTTAGTGGAATCCTCCAACCAACTGGCAACATCTTTAAGGGAGGCATTCGCACTGACTCAATCTGGAGTCACATCTTTAATAACCAACCTGCTGAACAATACTGTCAGATTATCAGAGGTTGATATTAAGAACTTGGAGAGGCAGGTGCAAGAATTATGTAACAAACCTGGCCTAGATGTGACTAAGCTTGGAAGTCAGTTGGCCTCTTCAGTGGGTCTCAAGATTGAAGAAACTTTGGCTGCCAGTGAGAGAAGTTTAATTGAAAAGGTGATATCTGAGATCACCAAGATTGCAGCACCCCAGGTTGATCTCACTCCCATAACACCTGAGATCGATCGGTTGAGGTGCAGTCTTGATACACTGGCCAGCAAAGTATCTGATCACTCAACAGCAATATCTAATCTGACCACTGAAGTTGGTAAAGACAAAGAAGTTGTGAAGGAAGTGGTTAAGGAAGTCTCTGCAACTGGGCTCTCTCCAGATGATCTCTCCATACTTAAACAAATTTTAAAGAGTCAAGAACAAACAAGTGGAAATGTAATGACTCAGTCACAAGAGATCAATCATCTGTGGAGGACTGTTCGCATGCTATGTGGAGTCTTCAAAGAGTGCAAGACCATGCAATCGTGGCAGCCTCTAGATTGCTTGCCCTCCAGTCATGCCGATTTTGAAGCTATCAGGCAAGGACTAGATGCTGCCAAAGGGGAAAGGTCTGTTCGTGCCCCTCGCACTCTTGTTGAAGCTTCAGGTGCAGGGAAGGAGATGGTCGTTGCTACCAGTACTGAGGCTGGTGAGCAGGTGATTGAATCGTTTGATGATGTGGTTAGCGGAATGTGGATAAGGGAAAGGCCATTGCAACTGATGACTCTATGGAACCTGCCACCGATGCACCCATGTTGGAAACTGGCAATGTTGATCAATTGCCTCCAGTTACTAAAAGCGAAAGTCAGAAATTAGCAAGGGTGGGGTATCTGGTCAAAGAAAGGAAGAAACAAATGAAGGCAAATCAATTTGAATCAAGGAAAAATCTTCCAACCCCTCTTGTTGATGTAACTGATGCACAACTCCTTGGCTTGACACTGTTGGAATACAAGAAAATCAAAGAAGATCCAAAGATTGTCAATGCCCTGAAGGAAATGCTTGAGGTAGAACTGGACAAACACTACCAAGATGATGAGGCTGGACTTGATGCCAAGTGTTTGAATGTGTAGGTGGAAAAGGCCAAAAAGATAAGGTCAGAAGGGATTCTCAAAAGGATTGAACAGGTGAAGAAGGTGGTCAGCAAAGTATTAACTCCACCCAAGTCCAAAGGAAGAAAACAGAAAGCCTTATCTAGAGATGCAAATCTGAGGACTTGGGTAGAACCATCTGAACCCACAACTGATGATATTCGAGCTACTACTCAAAAACTGAGCACGAGCAAGATTAAGCTGACAAATGAATCAGAGGCTCGCACATATTTATCTGATGTACAGCGTCGAAGGCACAATAAAGGTAAGATCACTGATGTAAAAGTATCGATCAAGCCTGGTGCCAAACATTTTGTTGTTGAGGTACAATACTTTGGTGGACCCAAAAGAACAACTGAGAACCCTGATGTCCATCAGTATGGTCATTCAGAGCATGTAGAGATGTTGGGATTGCTGGAAGGGAGGCAGAGGAAGGACAAGGTTGAAAAAGGCTGGGAATATGTATTGCAAAATCTGATCAAGTTCAAGGAAAACATTGAAGAAAGATTAGGCCTTGATCTTGAAGACAAACAGTCAATTTCATCAGTTGCCAAAAGAAGGAAAACTGGCGAAGGGCCATCTGTTTAAGTTTTCCTTCTATCTGCTTGTAATTTTATTTACTTTCTTGTAACTTCATTGTAAAGTTGTGTATATACAAGTTGCCAGATTGTAACTCACAAGTTAGATATCTGATAAGATCTACAAACAATTAAAACTAAACCCAAGGCATTTGATGATCTATAAAAATATCTTGGAAACATAATAGGTTTTATCAAACTCAAGTATTTCAAACTTATACTTGTATAGAAACAAGTTTGAAAATACTTGGCAATATTTCAGGACAATTAGGGGGAATTTGTTAGGTTCAGTTTAAGCTATAAATTGGAGCTCTCCCGCGGCATCTGGAGAGCATGAAGAATTGTCCAAAATATTAGAAGTCCAGTTGCATTGTACAGTTTAAGCAACTGATGACTTCCTCCAGTTGAGATCTGAAGACTAGAATCTGAAGACCCTCTAGTTGAAGTCGAAGACAACAAATGGAAGACAGAGATTGGCAATGGCAGCGAAGCCCAGTTGACAATCTACCAGATCAATCAACTGGAGAATCCTCCAGTGTAAATGCTCTTACAAAGCTTTACACTGATCACGAGGAGGACCTTTACACTAAATCCTTTTAACCAGACAATAATCTTGTCTGTGGATAAAAGTGCAAAGATGTAGAGTGGTTGAATAAAGTAACATTTTGTCTTACTTTATTTAGCACACACAAAGGATTATTTAACAATACTTTTGTGTGCTGTCAACCATATTTGTACGTCGAAGTTGAGATTCCAATGCTCATACTTCGACTATAAATAGAGATCCTTGCACAAGCATTTTCATAACTTTGCAAATACATACATTCTGCAATATTGGTGAACTTGTGCAATATTCTCTCAATCACAAAAAGGAATATTTCACAACTTTAAGTGTCTTGATTGTTTAGGAGAATTTCCAAGTTTAGATCAATTGTATTTCATAGGTTGTTAGGATATTTACATTCTTGTATTATCTTGGTTCCGCAACAACCTTGTATTTTATTTAAACAATTAATAAATAAAATACACTTGAAAAATACATATTGTCTCACCAATTTATATACTTGTCATTTATATTATTGCATTGTATTTACTTACTCATACTGTCACCTTAATAAGTTTACCTCCAGTTAACCTGGTACACAATCAATCTAAACTGGTCAAGTCCAGATTAATTGATTGTGTTGCAAAGTTCACTCACCATTGACATAGAGGTGTCTTCAGCACCAATCTAGCAATAGTTTGGGACTTACACATGTCTTATTTGATCAACACGCAAAGGAGACTTAGTCCAGCATCATAATCGGACTTCAAGAGGAATTCAGCATGAAGAGAATATCTTCAAACGACTACAATATCAGTCAAGATATGCTCCAATGTTCACCAGATGAAGACCAGGAAGATCCCTGTAATTTCGGAAAATTAGTTACTAGGCTGCTCTATATAAACGAGGACCTGATCGATCATAGGATATAGAACGTTACACACACTCACATATTTACTTGCTTATTTTCGCTGCTCATACTTGTAAACAACCAACACACTTTTCTTTACTTAGAAAGATTGATCAAGTCGCTCTATCATTGTAACCAATTTACACCATTAATAAAAGAACAAGGCAGGGACGATTGCTTCCTCCCGGGTTTTTATGCCGGCAATCCATAAAGATTAAGGGCTTTTCCTCGATAACAAATTTCGGTGTTCTTTGTTCCTTTCTCTTTATTTTCCGCATTTATTTACGTTTATCTTTCTTTATCTTGCTTAATCTATCTTATATTTGATTATATAGTTATTTGCGAAATCTTTTGACTACCTTCTTTTGTTTAAGTCGCCATAATCTTGATTTATCATACTTATTTTAAAACTATCTTTGGATCTAAACCAATTTTACAAGCCCTTAACCTCACGAACGAAAGTTTGGTTACATAACTGATCTAAGTCTTCAAGGTTGATTATCTTGGATAATTTTTGACCAAAACAATTTGGCGCCCACCGTGGGGCAAAGGTGCTTTCGATCTGATAAAAAAACTTTTTGATTTTCATAAATCTCGATTTTTCAAAATCTAATACCGAAGATGTCGACTCACCAACTAATTATTGGCAAATTACTCCTGTTCTTTCTTCTCCTTTGCCTCCTCCACCTCCAGGACGTGCTTCTTATCGAAGAAACAGGAACAATGCTGCTCGAACTTCTGCCCAGGAAAAAGGAAAGGAGCCAATGGATTCATTCCAGATCCCAGACTTATCTCAGGAGAATGCAAGATCAAGCCAGACTCAAAGAAGGAGTTTTTACGATGATTATGGCAATCCGGATCCCTACAATATCGGATCTAGGAATGTTAACTCTGAAGAACCGCCTGACTTGTTTACTATTTTGCAGAATCTTGATAAGACAATTAAGACTGATCAAGAATATAATCAGGCACAATTCAAAATTCTTGAGTCAAGGACTTTTGAAAACAGACCACCGATGACTCCTAGGAATTTGTTTTCAACGACTCCAACTGCTCCTGAGTCTGCTCCTATTAATACGTCGATGCAAACTGCGACTCCTAATTTTGGGAGTAATATTCCGCAAAACACTCATGTTGCTGGAACATCGGCCACCATGAGTGCAGGTTTGAACAATTCTAATAATTTTGCTGGATCTTTTGCTTTTACTAATCCATCGCAGGGACAAGGAGTAAATGATTACATCGCTAGAGAATTTCAGAAGATTAAAGACATGATTTCGAGTGTTCCTGGATTTTGCAATCCAATTCCTGAAGTCAACCCTGCGTCCTATCTAATCAACAGATATGGCGACAGGATTGCGAACGTAAAAATCCCGAAGAAATTCCAAGTTCCAAATATGAAACCATATGATGGAACCACTGACCCACAGGAGCATATTGCGCTGTATCTGGAGAAAATGGAAACGGTGCCGATTCCATCAAATTTGAAAGAAGCTTGCTTATGCAGAAGCTTTGGATCGACACTATCTGGATTAGCATTAAAATGGCTACAGAGTTTGCCTCCTCTATTTATTAATTCTTTCGCTAATTTAACAAATTTATTTTATAGTCAATTTTTCATGCAGTAGGACTTTTGAGAAATTGACTGATGATCTATATAAAATAATTCAAAAACCGCATGAATCACTTAGAGATTTTATGACTAGATTTACAAAAGAATCTCTTAATATTCCTAAATTAGATATGTTGACCACTATTCAAGCTTTGCAGAGAGGTCTCCATAAAGGATCTAAATTCCAGGAAGATCTCATAATGACGCCATGCAGAAATTTAGATGAAGCAAAAGCAAGGGCAGCAAGATTTATAAGGCTCGAAGAAAATGAACTTACAACTTCAAAATTAGATGCCTTATCATATGATCGTCCAAATCGGAAGACAGAAACCCTGGTGTTTAAACCGAGACACAAACCTTACTCAAGACATGTAGATGATCAAGTCAATGTCGTTGAAGAAGATGACGGGGTCGAATATCCAACTTTGGCATCATACTGTTTCTCTGGAGGAACTCCTGGCATTAAAATGGCGCTTAGAGATCTTGGAGACAAGGTGAGATGGCCTCAGAAGAAAATGACGGATACTTCAAGAAGAAAGATCCTAGCCAGTGGTGTGCTTATCATGAAGACTTTGGCCATATCACCGAAGATTGCAAGATGTTAAGAAGAGAAATATCCACTTTATTAGCAAAAGGATATTTTACAGAACTCCGTGGAAGGAAGAAGGCCAAGGATATTGAAGGCTTGGACTTTTCCAAACCAAAATCAACACAAAAGCAGATTCCCCACCAGCGAATGCAATAGTAATTAATACCATCTCTGGGGGATCGGAAGTGTGTGGGACAACATATTCAGCAGCAAAAAGACTTGCAAAGCAAAGCAAAGCAGATAAAGAAGAAAGAAGTGTGAAGAAAGCATCAATTTCGGACTCAGACATTATCTCCTTTGAAGAAGATTTTGATGATATCATGGAACCTCATCATGATGGGCTGGTAATTAATTACTCTTTTTATCGCTAACCATTATGTTCGCAGGATTTTGATAGATAATGGGAGCTCTGTGAATATCATCAAGCTGGAGACATTACGAAGAATGGATATCTCGGAAGAAGATATCAATGGAAAGGCTTCTCCATTGATTGGATTAAGTGGGGAAACTAAATATATACAGTAGGTGAAATAAAATTACTAGTTTATGTTGGAGGGATGAATTCGATGCAGAAATTCTGTGTCGTAGATTCTCTCCGAGGATGCAACATAATCTTAGGAAAACCCTGGATACACGAAATGAAGGCAGTACCTTCAACATATCACCAATGTGTTAAACTTCCAACACCTTGGGGAGTAGTCACTGTCAAGGGAGATCAGCAAGAAGCAAGAAAATGCTACACATCCAGCATGAAGTCAGCTGCAAATACAATTTCATAATAGCAATTACAGAAAAGGGTCTTCGATGTAGACGAACCAGAAGAGGAAGATGTAAAGGAAGTTATCTAGGTTCCTAAAGATCCTAACATTAAAGTTTTAATAGGGAAAAAGATATTAAAAGATATGGAAGTCAAATTTACTGATTTCCTCAAAGCTATAATGAAGACTTTCGCTTGGAAACAAGAAGATATGACTGGAATATCAAGATATGTCATCACAAACAAGCTGGGAATCGACAAAAGCTTCAAGCCTATTCAGCAAAAAAGAAGAAAATTTGCTCCTGAAAGAAATGCTATAATCCAGGAAGATGTTGAAAGATTATTAAGGCTAAAATGATCAGAGAAGTTAAATTCCCAGAATGGCTGGCAAACGTGGTGGCCGTACAAAAGAAAATGGAAAATGGAGAGTTTGTGTAGATTTTACTGATCTAAACAAAGCTTGTCCAAAAGATCCATTTCCACTACCACATATTGATGTAATGGTAGATGTAACTTTGGACATGAGATGCTAACATTCATGGATGCCTCCTCAGGATTTCAACAGATACAAATAGAACCTGAAGATCAGGAAGCCACAGCCTTCATGACACCGACAGGTATTTATTGTTATATTGCAATGCCTTTTGGTCTTAAAAATGCAGGTGCAACATATCAAAGGCTAGTGAGTATGATCAACTGGGGGATACCATGGAAGTCTATATAGACGATATGGTGGTAAAATCCAAGAGAGCTGAAAATCACTTAAAGGATCTTGAAGTAGCCTTCAACATCCTGGACAAGTATAATATGAAGTTAAATCCCGCCAAGTACAATTTTGGAGTCGGAGCTGGAAAATTCTTAGGATATATGGTCACCAAAAGAGGAATTGAAGCTAGCCCGGAGCAAATTCAAGCAATATTAAATTTGAAGTCTCCGTCGAATGCTAAAGACATCCATAGATTAACTAGCAGGTTAGCAGCTCTCAACAGATTCATTTCAAGATCCTCAGATAGATGCAAAGAATTTTACGATATTCTGAAAAAGAATAAGAAATTCGAATGGGGTGAAAAGCAAGAAGAGGCCTTTCAGGAATTAAAAAATACTTATTAACCCCTCCGCTGCTGATGAAGCCTGAAGATGGTGAGCCTTTATATCTTTACATGGCAGTATCATCAAATGCAATAAGCGCAGTTCTTGTAAAGGAATCTGAAGGCATACAAAATCCCGTCTACTACGTAAGTAAAAGTTTAATTGATGCTGAAACCAGGTACTCTCATCTCGAAAAACTCATACTTGCATTAGTCATGGTATCTGCTAAACTTAGACATTATTTTGAAACGCATGCTATAAATGTTAGGACAAATTACCCTATAAAATATGGCTTAGAAAACCTGAAGTATCAGGAAAAATGGCTAAATGGTCTGTAAAATTAAGTGCCTTTAACTTAGTATATGAACCTAGAAATGCTATAAAATCTCAAGCTTTAGCTGATTTTGTGGCTGATTTTAGTACTGACTTACAACAAGAAGTGGACTTAGAAGTTAAAATGCTAGAAAAGCAACTGAAAAATGGATCCTATATACTGATGGTGCTCCTAATGTTAAAGGAATAGGATTAGGTATCGTACTAAAATCGCCACAAGGGGATATCATACCCCAAGCAGTAAATTGTCATTTCATAGCTACTAATAATGAAGCAAAATACGAAGCTTTAATTTCTGGTATGCGATTGGCTAAAGATATGAATATTAGGAACCTTAAAGTATATGTGGATTCATTACTTTTAGCAAATCATTTTAATGGATCATACGCTGCGAAAGGAGAAAAATTAATGCAATATCTAGATATAGTTAAAAAATTAGCTGAAAATTTTGACTTATTCGATATAGAACAAGTACCTAGAAAAGAAAATGTTGAAGCTGATGCCTTAGCAAACCTAGGTTCAACATTTAAGATGTCGTCTGAAAACTAGTATTCCTACAGTTCATGTTCTATATCCTACCATAGATAAAGAGTCTCATAAAACTTTAGCTATTCAAGATAGTGAAATTGGAGAATCTGAAAACAATCAAACATCATGGATGACACCTATAAAGGAATATATAAGCAATGGGACAATTCCTAAGGATGAAAACCCAAAGGCTTTTCAAATGAAAACTGCACATTATTCTATGAGAAATGGTATCTTGTATAGAAAGTGTCTTGCAAGACCATATCTTAGGTGTTTAGAGGAACCCGAGATCAAAGAGGTTCTTAAAGATATTCACGAAGGAGAATGTGGGAACCACACAGTTGGAAGATCCTTACATTCAAAAGTCTTAAGGACTGGTTATTATTGGCCAACCATGAAACAAGATGCTGAAGATTATGCTAGGAAGTGTGATGCTTGTCAAAGCCATAGCAACATTCATCATCAACCAGCTGAACCTATGTATCCAGTTTTGTCACCATGGCCATTCATGAAGTGGGGAATGGATATTGTAGGACCAATGACAGAATCTTCAGTGGGGAAGAAATATTTTTTGCAATGACAGATTATTTTTCAAAATGGATTCAAGCTGAAGCATATTCCAAGATCCAGGAGTCTCATGTTATATCCTTCATCAAAAGGAATATATTAACCAGATTTGGGGTTCCAGCAGAGATAATTTGTGACAATGGTTCACAATTTATTGGAAAGAAAACCACAAATTTCTGTGAAAGATGGGGAATCAAGATGATCACTTCTACCCCTGTTCATCCTCAAGCCAATGGTCAAGCAGAGTCAAGTAATAAGATTATTATGAACAATCTAAAGAAAAAACTGGGACAGGCCAAAGGAAAATGGGCTGAAGAGTTACCATTTGTCTTATGGGCTGATCGCACAACCTCTAAAAATGCAACTGGGCAAACCCCATTTTGCTTGTTTTTGGAGCAGAAGCAGTATTGCCCACTGAAATGGACTTACCAACTACTAGGATAAGTCTATTGACTTATGAGAAAAACAAAGAATTAATGTTTGAAAGCTTGGAAGCTCTAGATGAATTACGAGAAAGAACCAGAATAAGAATAGCAGCTTATCAACAACGAATCGCCAAGTCTTATAATAAGAATTTAAGATTAAGACGATTTAAGAAAGCCTAATGGGAAATTGAACCCGAAATGGGAAGGACCTTATTTGATCGAGGTAGAAGCTGGTAAAGGATCTTATTGGTTACAAGATCTAGAAGGTAAATTAGTTCCAAGAGCTTGGAACGCCATCCACCTTAAATTATATCATGTCTAATTAATTTTGTCTCATTGACAAAATCAGGTATGATTTCATAAGGAGGATTTCCTTCGTCGTGACGTCAGCACGAGCCAAGCATGAACCCAGAACACGAAGTACAAAACATCTCCATATGATGTTAAAATTAATCAAAAACATCATCGTGGACTTGTTTATGGTTCGTGTATGCCCAGAAAACCAAAAATCGAAACGAATTCGATGAACACGAGGTTGATTCGTGTTCTTTGTGTGAATAGTGACCGAACCATAAGTTCTTCAATTAATCTTGATTTACACTTGTGTACTTAAATTTTTGTTAGATTTAACATGTTAAAACATCAATTAATCTAATTTTAAGTCCATATCATCAAAAATTAAAGATTCGATCCTTAGTTCGTCTTAGTTACTATTCACGCGAGGTAAATTCGAAAATCGGGCAATATAACTACTTGAAATCGTTAATTTTCAGAGTTAAAACATCAATAATCGATCATATATCGTGAATTTACCAACAAATTTGAGTGAAAAACACGAATTAGAGATGAAATCGATCGAAATAGGGAGCGGATGAATAGTGGCACGAAAGAGAGTAATTCGTGTGATTAATTAGGGTTAATTTTCGATTAGCGGTAATTAATGAATAGTAATAACCCATATTTATATTCGAATCCTCATGGGTCGGGCCAAACATTCATTTCGTGGGCTTCGTGATGACGTCAGCGCGAGGCATGATGACGTCAGCACGAAGGACTTCGAATTTCCAGATTTTTATTTACACAAGCTTCATTCCTTAGCCAAATTTCGTGAATTTTCCAGAATTCTAAACAAGGAAAAATTACGAAAATTTCAGAAACATAAACCTGTAGATACTCGTTACCAAAAACTTGTATCTACTCGAATATGCAATCGTAGATCATCCGTACTAACTTGTCATCACAATAATGTATCAAATAAATCTTACATTATTATCTTGACATAAAATCGATCATTTCTTCATTGATGTTTAACTCAACAAATGCAAACTTACATTAAAACATATTTAATGTATAATGCATTACAATACATCAAATATCATATCGACAACCTATCATATTACATCTTAGGTTGTGATCTTGATAATACAAAATAACCTATCACTCTAAGTCTTAGGCTATGATCTTCATACATCATTCATCCTTTGATGTATACTGATTTGGTGTAATATTCATATGATTAATGATACACATTGATCAACAAATGACCGTCTCTGAAATTTGAAATCTGTAACCTGCACACTTAACAAACTTCATCAATGCATCAAAATCAATAAGAAGATTATAAATATGCAAAACAACCATAATCTTAACCTAGCAATCATTACAGGATCTAAGCAAGTCCAATCTTTGTCAAGCATACTTATCAACCAAAGACAATTGAAATTTCAAAAATTTACTTGAAACACATTCAAAAATATTTTGACTTTTCAATTTTTAAAAACATTTCATTTTCTAATTAAAACTTATGTATTAATTAGAAAATCCATCTTTTAAACATTTATACCGAAGCAACAAGACTTATATAATTCACTAAGAATTATAACTTTTAATGCTTATCAAATCTCTCAGCAATAAGAACTAGTTTGACACACAAACTGACACTTATTACAAAAATAAAAAATTAAAATTAAAATTAAAATTAAAATAAAAAAAAACTAAACTACTTTATTATTTACAAGAAATCTTAAGTTTCTGCAGATTAGATCAGATTAGCATTTACATAAGTCTGCAGTGGAAATAGTTCTCATATAGTTATGAACAGTGACCCAACCACGATTACGGTATATTATCCTCTTAAACACCGGTACTTCCAGTTTCCTTTGAGTTATGACACTTTGACCTACCCGGCCAAGGACAGTCACCGTAACCGAGTAGCCTAATATGCCACTGAATAGTTTGCGAACTTATGTGACCCACATAGATATACTTCCGTAATCGATACAAGCACTAAGATAACAAATATTCAATATATATTCAAAACATCCTTAAACAAATCGTGAGACACTTTTTAGATAACAGAATTTAATTACTTGTGATTTAACTTATTTGCTTTTGCATTTCATTATTTATAAGGAACTTGATTTTCTAGAGAACCCATGTAGCGAACTTTTGACAACCTATCCCAAGTTGGAAGCTTTAGGTAGGCTAGGTATACAAAGACACCCGAGGACATTGTGTCCGAATCTCAAAGACCACATTAGTCCTTAATTAACATTTTCATTTGCATAAACAATATCACATTAGCTTTCATGCTCATGATTGGTAGAGGTTTTGCTATATTTTGAACAATTCTATAGTAATGCTAGATTTCACAAAATTTAAGGACTAGATCATATCATACTGAAAAGCAAGCATTCTCGGCCATATATCTGAATAGTTTCCCACAAGAACATTGTATAAATTAAGTTCAGATTAAGGAAACCTTGTACTTGGTCTACCAATATATCCCAAATTGTAATCACTGAACTAAGCAGTTATATTACGATTAAGCAGACTTAAAAGCTAAGTATCCTCACTTCTAATCATCTACAGCATTAACTTGAATCTCTTCATATTTTGTCATTTCTCATTTTTCACATTTTTATGGTTTTCATGACACTAAGAACTCTTTTTGTATTTGTATGACTCTAGTATTTACAGACACCAAACTTACAAAATTAGTTCTTTGAGAGATTTAATATGAATCAGCATTCTCATCCCATTGAGAAGAATTAACTTCTCAAATCGAGCCTTATCAAATGCTTTGGTATTCAGATCAGCAATTATCATCGGGATTATACCTTTTCCAAATGAATTAATTTTTTTGGGCACAATCAGCAAGAAATGATGTCTAATATCAATATGCTTGGTGACCTTATGCCTGATAGGGTTATTTGTAATGTCTATAGCTGATTATTGTTTATTCTATAGGAGTATCAAGAAAATCCATACCGTAATCACGAAGTTGTTGCTGAATCCACAATACCTGGGAACAACAGCTACCACAGCCATATACTCTGCTCACATGAAGACTGAGCAACACATGTTGCTTCTTGCACTTCACACTGTAATACTAATCTTCTCCCTCCAACAAATGACAACCTCCGGTCGTAGACTTTCTGTCATTGTTACAACCGCCAAATCCGAATCAAGATGCAACAAATCAAATGTTCCTCCCATTGGATACTGTAAGTCCAACTATACTAGATGGGTGTGAAGACACCTCTATGTCAATGGTGAGTGAACTTGCAACACAATCAATTAATCTGGATATGACCAGTTAGATTGATTGTGTACCAGGTTACTGAGTTAATATATTAAGGTGAAGAATGTAAGTCAATGCAATGCAATAATAATAAATGGCAAGTATAAAATGGGAGAATATGTAATTTTCAAGTGGCATTTTATTTATTAATTGTTTACATAAATAAAAGTTGTTGCGGAACCAAGATAATACAAGATGTACAATCCTAAACAACCATGATGAAATACAATTGATCTAAACTTGGAAATTCTCCTAAACATCGAAATACTTAAAGTTGTGAAATGTTCCTTTTTGCGATTGAGAGAATATTGAACAAGTTTACCAAATTGCAGAATGTATGTATTTGCAAAGTTGGGAAAATGCTTGTGCAAGGACCCCTATATATAGTCGAAGATGAGCATTGGGATCTAACTTTGACGTACAAATATGGTTGACAGCACACAAACGTATTGTTAAATAATCCTTTGTGTGTGTAAATAAAGTAGACAAAGGTTAGTTTATTCAACCACTCTACATCTTTGCACTTTTATCCAGAGACAAGATATTGTCCGGTTAAAAGGATGTAGTGTAAAAGGTCCTCCTCGTAATCAGTGTAAAGCTTGTAGAGCATTTACACTGGAAGATCTCCAGTTGATTGATCTGGTAGATTGTCAACTGGGCTTCGTGCCACATTGCCAATCTCTGTCTTCCATTGTGTCTTCGACTTCAACTGGAAGGTCTTCAGATTCTAGTCTTCAGATCTCAACTGGAGGAAGTCATCAGTTGCTAAAACTGTACAATACAACTGGACTTCTAATATTTCGGACAATCTGCATGCTCTCCAGATATCGCTGGAGAGCTCCAGTTTAGCATAAATGGACCTAACAGATACCATAGACCAAGCCCTTGGTTTCCCTAAGATAACGTAGAATACGTTTTTGCTGCAGTCATTTGTGACTCTTTCGGACTAGCTTGAAATCTAG